>NC_057808.1:209573169-209593119 GCF_018294505.1 Triticum aestivum
GGCTAGAGGGCTGGCCGGGGTGGCAGCGGACTGGCGGTGGGGAGTGGTTTCGGGGCGGCTAGGCGGCGCTCCCACGGGCGGCGGGGCCTGGCGGTTCGGCCAGTGGTGGCTGGCGGCTCAGGGGGGTGCAGGTTGAAGATGAACTGCAGGCCCTCCATAAACTACATGTGAAGTGCCTCTCTGCTACCATTGCGTTCAGTTTCGACAGTAACATTCAAATTCCACAATAAATTTCAGTTTCGACAGTTAAGTTCAGAGTCAACAATTTTTACCTCATATATTGTAGTCCGGTGGTTTTTGGTGATGTAAATTTTACATCTATCAATTTTTGGTAATGTATTTTACATCATCTATTGGAGATGCTATTAGAATCCCACTTGAGATTAACGATGTCTGTCTTATGCTGCTTCAGCCTCGACATCTTACTGCTCGCCGGAGCTGCTCCAACGACGGAACTATCCATCACAACAGAGCAGTGCCCTGGACGCCGTCTACAGATTCCTCAAATCTTCCTCCACACCTCCGACAACCACCTCTGCCTCAACTTCTTCAGCGATCAACCCAATGATGCTGAGGTCGACACGGCTACGGCAAAGAGGTTGTACACTTGTCGCATCACTTATTACTCTACATTCATGTCGATCCATTAGGACTATTTTGTTCAACAGAAAAACATAGCAATAGGAAATTTTCCTATGGCACTCTACTATTCAATTATTCATGCATTTTGTTGAAAGGAGTGGAGCAAAACATCCACCTGGACCTACTTTTCAAAATCCTATGCATGAAAACAAGACCAAGTGCATTAGTGGCAGAATAACATTCTAACTGTACACGCTTTCATATGGTTTCACTTTATTTTGGCCATGTTTCTTTGCATTCCTCTGCTCTTCCAATTCCTATGAACCAAACACCCAAGTTGACAGAAATCCCGTGTTCACAAATGCTCTGTTTCCCATGTGCATTCCTATCCTATTCCGGTGTTTTTCCTATCATGTGTTTTTAGAATCATGCAGATGAACCTGAGGAGTACACGGGTCCACAAGAGAGGTCGCACCCTTTTGTTTCTGCTTATGTTATGCATTGCTTAATATTATCTGCTACTTTATTGTCCTGTTCACCTCTTAGACTCCAAGTCAGGTCCAAATTAATGTTCAAACTTGAGTTATAAATTAGTTATGGGTCACATATCGAGGCAGCAATGAATAGGATCTCTGTGTAATATCTGGTTCACCTAGGGTATGCCTATGTTGTTCATCTTGGGTGGGAAACAAATAGTAAAGCAATCATCATCTGTTTTTTATTAAATTAAAGCAATCATCAGCCTGCTATCATTATTTTTGGATCCATCCACTGGTTGTTACCATCACTCTAGATTTCTGCATGCTCTCCTTACATAATCTCACTATATTTTTTTTGTATGCATGTCCGATATTGTACACAGTGATGCTGAACATGTAGAGAAAAAGAGAAGAGTTTTGCGCGGCAATACAATGTCATGCAGACATCGCTCCATGGTGGGTTCAATGGCAAACCCTCCCCCATCTCTCCAGATTGTAATCTAGAGGAAGATATCTGTTCTGAGGCGACTCCTATTTACCCCCCAAGGTGTTTGCTCTAACTTGGCATGATGATGTTAATCATATCATGCATATGTTGCCTTGCAGTGCCTACTTTTGACATCATATATGTCATCTGCTTAGTTTAGACATGTTTTGTAATGCCACCTGTTTAGTTTCTATATCATATATGGGAATTATGCAATCTCATGTCTTTTAGCCAACCATAATATATGTGAAATGTGCAATGCCATCCTATTTAACCAGGCATCATATATTTGAATGATATCTTGCCTATCCTTTTCTTCATTACATTTCCATTTGCCAACAATGTTTGTACATTAAACTACTCTTCCTGTGAATCAACCATTTGAGTGGGTGATGGAAAAATCTGGAGTGAAAACAAGGCCTTCAAAGCAGACAGTGCTACCTGTCGAAGCAGATCTGTTGCTGGGTCCCGATAGCTCGTCAGAGATGGATTCAGAGACAGATGACCAGTCCTATTCCCCCACCGAGGTGTATGCTCTAACTTGGCACGGTTATACTGCTCATATCATGCATATGGTGTCTTGCATTGCATAGTTTAGACATCATATACACAATATTGAACACCATGTTCTTAGTTCACACATCATATATGTGAATGCCCTCTGCTTAGCATATAAATCACATATGTGAATTAAATCATGCGATCCTGATTACTTAGATAACATGTATGTGAATTATGTCATGCGATCCTATTTGGTTAGTCATCATATCTTTGAATTATGTTATGCTATGCTATCCAATTTAGATAGACATCATATATGTGAAATTATGTCATGCTATCCGTTTTAGTTAAACAATATACATGTCAAATATTCCATGCCCTCTTTTTTCCACACTATCTATTGCATCTGTCTCTCATACAATGTCTCTACATTCAACTATGTTTCCTGTTTATCAGCGATTTGAATTGGAGCGGGTGATGGCAGTATCTAGCAGAGTAAAAACACGGTCTTCAAATAAAACAGTGCTACCTCTTGGTGGAGATAGCACCCCGGTTGTACATGCACGAGAACCAGCCCTACCACACATAACCCAGACTCTCACAGATTGTACCCCTACTGCAATGGACAGAGAATCAGCTTCACCCAATCTAACCCCAACCCCAGCAGATAGTAACCCAATTCCTGTTGACATATCACCATCTCCACCACAGAGCTCCCAAACAAGAGCAGTTAGTAAGGCAGCTCCAGTGCCCAAAGCGCCAATACTACCATGGCGAACCCCAACTGCACCGGTTAGTACACCTACTCCTGTGGAGGAAGCACAACCAGCCATTCATAGTTTAGCATCTATCGCATTTGATGTTGTTAAATCCTATGTGCGTATCTTCCCATCATGGAAATATTATACTGAAGATGAAGGAAAATGCCAGTTGCAGGTGTTTGTCCAGGAGTTATGTGTAAGTAATATTATTCATGGCAATTACTTTCCTTTGTCCCATACATTCTACCTCCACGATGGTTATAATACAACATTTTTTCTCATTTTTCTCTATAGAGAAGGACCGATTTGGAAACTCAGGATGAGGTAACCTGTGCTAATACCTCTGCTATCTTCAAGAATGCTTGGTGGCAGTATCAGAATTACCTGAAGAAAACATACTTCACTGGCAAAGAAACTCATCAAATTCCCTTACGTTCTCCTGAGACACATTTACTGGACGATGACTGGGAACGCCTTGTTCTGTACTGGTCCCGAACCAAGAATGTGTTAAGGTCTATGAGCTCATTTTTGTAAGTACAATATGCTTGCGTCTTACTGTACTCTGTTCATGTAGAACAAGTGCTTAAACCTGAAGAACAAGTATTCTCATTTAAGATTCCATTGCTATCGTGCATACTGCTTTGCTCTTGTATCACTGTATTTACTCATACAAACTTATTTTTAAATTGAAGGATCCAATTGAAACTCCAATGGAACAACAGGTATGTTTACACATGTTTCTTTAAAAGGTTTGCTCTTATAAATAGCTCTGTTGGTTTCAATTTCAATTGTGTATACAGTTGACTTCTCATATCACGCACATTACTAGCATCACAACAGAGCCAATAGTGTTGTTGTTGTACATGTAGACCCGTGGTACCCATCTGAAATCTTTTTGTGCCGTCTAGTTTCCCACGCTTTGTATTCTTTCAGTGCTGCTTTCTCTTGAACTGATATGATTTGAACCGTGTCTCTATTTCGATTTGGCAAGACAATGCAGTGACCATAGGACATAGATATATGTTTGTTTGATGCTTTCATAATGTACTACTTGGCAATAGAAGACTTGATACTTTAATCTTGTCCACCTTACTAATGAATTGGTTCACCGAAATGAGTTTCATATACTAGTACATGCTAAACCTATCATTTGTCTGCTTGTTTATTCTTTTAGAATGCTGACAGAATATTGGGGAAGAGTGCTTTATTAAGCAATGGTAAAGGAAGTAAGGCAGGTAAGGTTCAGGATAGTGAGACATCCTTGTCGGTCTCCAACAAAGCTGATAAGACAGCTAAGTTACAACGGGTTACAACGGGTTGGAATCATATTGGACGACCCAGATGAAGCTACTCGCATAATTCCGATAGGCCGTAACGGGCCGTGAGTTAGTGGGCCGTAAATGGGCTATATACGAACAAGCCGTTAACAGGCTTTCCATGGGTCGGCACGTTACCTTTTGACCAAGTCAAATGGGCCAGCCTTTTCATTGGAATGGGCCTCTGTTGGGCCATGCCGTGTGTCAACGTTTCATAGGCGCCTCCTGTCCAATGAGTGGATGGCATCTGTCCCAACGGTGAGCCAACACATGTTTCCTTCGGCCAATGAGAATTTTACACGTGGAAAATCCCCATTGGTCCGGGCTGTTAATGGATTATCAGATCCAAAACTGGACCCGATAGCTTAACGACGACCTATTATGGTGGATGCCATGTGTCGGTTACCCTTGACGAAAACACTTCCATGACGCGCCATTTATTATCATGGAAGTGGACACTTCCGTGATGATAATTTTGGTAATGTCATGGAACACTTCTACGACAACACATGTATGAATATCTTGATTCTGTCATAAAATCGTCATGGATGTACATGCATGACAGAAAATGTGATTTACTACGACAAACACGTATCATCACGGAAGTGTATTTTTTGTAGTGCATCTTTGATCAACGAGCTAGTCTAGTAGAGGCTTACTAGGGACACGGTATTTGTTTATGTATTCACACATGTATTTAAGTTTCTGATCAATACAATTCTAGCATGAATAATAAACCTTTATCATGAATAAGGAAATATAAAATAACAACTTTATTATTACCTCTAGGGCATATTTCCTTCAAGAAGGACCTGAAGCAGGCCCGAGAGGATGAATTGTAGGCCAAATCGCAACGACAGCCGATCATCTTGTTCTAACTCGGTGTAAGGAGGAGGTCACTGCGCTAAAAGAGAAGAATGACCAACAAGCCCAAGAGCTTGATCGACTGAGGGCGCAGCTGGCTGCTACCGAAGCGAAAAACCAGAAGACTGGTCACTACCGTAGGATGCTGTTAACGCGACACTACAATCAGAGACCCTTCGACGAAACTATATGCGATGCATTAATCACAAATGGTGATGTAAAAAACCATCAAAAAAGATGCAAAACGTTTGCGATGGCTGATACATCAAACATGGTTCATATTTTAGTTGCGTGTGCGATGCGAGGCATATGGTTGATCCATACGAACTATTTGCGGTGAGATAGAACAACAAAAACGGGCAGCCAGATCAAGGTGTGTGTGATATACAGCATATAGTTCCCTTTGATGAACCGTTTGCGATGAACGGGTTGAACACAAATGATTCGACGTAACAAGATGTGTGTGATACCCGGCAAACAGGTCGGTAATCAGAATTGTGTGCGATCATTATAGACAACCCACACGGTCTTTTATTGTGAATTGTGTGCTCGACAGGGCACACAATTCAAGAATCCAACCTATGGGCGATAATGTAAAAGATCTCTGTCGAATACGTATTACTAACCGTCTGCAATGAGATTGACAGGGGAAACAGAGATAACAAATTAATATGAGCGAACGGAAACAGAGATATATGTAGTCTACTTAATTTAGTCCTTCTTCTTCTTGTTGTTGTTGGATGGCCCCGCGACATCGTCTTGGCGAGGACGCTTCTTGCCACCGACCATTGGCTTTTCATCGCCGCCGCCATCGTCTGTCGTCGTTCTCCTCCTCCTCGTTTGACCATTCCTCCTCATCATCATCGTCGTCCTCTTCTTCGTCCCCCGACGGCTCCTCGTCCATTTGGTTGTCATTTGACGACTCCGGAGGCGGCGTCCCTTCCATGATCAGGATAAAATCGAGGTCTAGACTCAACGCCGGATTCATGGAAGACTAGCGGGATGATTCTGGTGTTGACATATCATCAGGCGCCAGACTACTGGCGGAACTGTCATCCTCATTGTCGCTCTACATGGCTGCGGTACGTATATAAACCGCGAGAAAGCGAGATTGCAGAGTGTGTGCAAGTGTGTAGCGCGGCCGGCCAGGGACGATGAAGATGGTGGACACTTAAGCGGGGTATGGAGAAGAGGAATGTCAATTGAAGCAGGGGATTGACGTATTATCTAACCGCTGATATAATCAACCGTAATTATTTGTACCCAGTCACTCCAAATTCCTGGGGTTGCGTAGTTCTCAGTGTGATAATTACGCACACGCGTTAGAGCGTCCAAATATGAAACAAGCATTTTTCATAGTACTACTCCCTCCATACCGGCGACCTAGGTGGGCAAAAACGAGAGAACTTGATGATTATTTGGTAATCAATACCATTGCGTCCAGAGAATTGACCATTGCACGTTATGCTAAGTAGTCTGAAGTCATTTTTTTAGCAAAGTAGTCTGAAGTCATTGAATGCATACATGCACCAGGACTCCTATTGGCTTATTTCTTTTTTCAGGACAAAAAACAAGGAACGAGTTTTGGGATTATTTGGTTTTCGTAATGTGACTTATGCACCGGTACGAATGGAGTAGGACAGTTGGCAAGCAATACATTGAGCTCTTCTTATTAATGAAGCCAATAATAATCAAACTACAAAGGAAAAGAAAAAAGACAAAGGAAAATATTTGCACGAATCTTCGTGTAACATCATTGGCGTAGGACCTAGATGTGCATTACTTAGAGCACATCTAGATGTGCTTTAGCAATACTGTCAAACAAAACCCCTAATCATCATTGCAAACAGCGCATAGAACATGGCTAATGCGACAACCACAACTACACATGCTAGTTGCTTCTTGTCTCTTGCTTTCATCTGTTGCCTGTGATTGATTCTTTCTTGCTTCATCATACTGATTGTACACGCCAGATCAATCAGTTTCTTCTTCAGCTTTAGGTTATCTTCTGCGAGCTTGGTGATAATTCTTCATCTAGCCAGTTAACAAAGGCACAAGCCTCATATCCCTGCCAATGTTAAATAGTATTCAGGATGAGCGGTGGCATTAACTCAACTAAAATGATGAACTTAGCACTAACCTCTAAAGGGGCAACTGAGAAACCGTCTGCCAATGTCGAATCCCTCCGTGCATACACGTCGAGCGGTAGTGTGCCCATGTACACAACTCAGCTTTTGGTACTTCTCGGTGGCGCAAAACTCAGAGTCGAACTCGGGTTGCTGGAGTCTGGAGTCATGCTCCGGATCCAGCGGCTGATCGCTTTCCTTGGGGGGAGGGGGTCATTCAGGACGGATTTAGCAGGGAGCTACTTTGGACATGCTAAAAAAGACCGGGATAGATTGGAACCTGACAGGATGATTCAGATCCGTAGTACCCTAGATGGGATCTCACGGATACAGAAGGTTGCGGCGGTGGAGAAGTGGTTTCGTGGCTCCCCCGGTAGGTTTTGGGATATTTGAGAATATATATGCGGAAGAAATAGGTCGGTGGAGTCATGAGGGCCCCACAAAGGTGGGGGGCGCGCCCTACACCCCTGGGCGCGCCCTCCGACCCTGTGGCCACCTCCTGGCTTTCCTGACGTGCACTCCAAGCCCTCTGGATGTCTCTGGTCCAAGAAAAATCATCCTGAAAGTTTCATTCCGTTTGGACTCCGTTTGAAATTCCTTTTCTGCGAAACTCTAAAACAAGGAAAAAACAGGAATTGACACTGGGCTCTAGGTTAATAGGTTAGTCCCAACAATCATATAAAATAGCATATTAATGCATACAAAACAACCAAAACAGATAATATAATAGCATGGAACAATTAAAAATTATAGATACGTTGGAGACGTATCAGGCATCCCCAAGCTTAATTCCTGCTCGTCCTCGAGTAGGTAAATGATAAAAACAGAATTTTTGATGTGGAATGCTACCTAACATATTTATCCATGTAATTCTCTTTATTGTGGCATGAATGTTCAGATCCGTACAATTCAAAACAAAAGTTTAATATTGACATAAAAACAATAATACTTCAAGCATACTGCTACCTCTTGAGCTTGCGTTGGTTTTTCCCTTGAAGAGGAAAGGGTGATGCAACAAAGGAGCATAAGTATTACACTCAGTTTTGAGAACCAAGGTATCAATCCACTAGGAGACTACGCAACAAGCCACCGAATACCTGCACAAACAAACATCAACTTGCAACCAACGCGACAAAGGGGTTGTCAATCCCTTCACGGTTATTCGCGAAGTGAGATCAGATAGAGATGGATAAATGGTTAATTAATATTTTTGGTTTATGGAACGGAAATTAAAGATTGCAAAATAAAGTAAATATGAAACTAGAATTGTAGATTGGAAACTTATATGATGTAAAATAGACTCGGGGGCCATAGGTTTCACTAGAGGCTTCTCTCAAGACAGAAATTATTACGGTGGGTGAACAAATTACTGCCGAGCAATAGATAGAAAAGCGCAAAGTTATGACGATATCTAAGGCAATGATCATGAATATAGGCATCACGTCCGTGTCAAGTAGACTGAAATGGCTCTGCATCTACTACTATTACTCCACACATCGACCGCTATCCAGCATGCATCTAGAGTATTAAGTTCATAAGAACAGAGTAACGCATTAGGCAAGATGACATGATGTATTGGAATTAACTCAAGCAATATGATGAAAACCCATCTTTTTATCCTCGATGGCAACAATACAATACGTGCCTTGCTACCCCTACTGTCACTGGGAAAGGACACCGCAAGATTGAACCCAAAGCTAAGCACTTCTCCCATTGCAAGAAAAACCAATCTAGTTGGCCAAACCAAATCGATAGTTCGAAGAGACTTGCAAAGTTTTCAAATCATGCATATAAGAATTTAGAGGAGATTCAAATAATATTCATAGATAAGTTGATCATAAATCCACCAATTCATCAGATCTCGGCAAACACACCGCAAAAGAGTATTACATCGAATAGGTCTCCAAGAACATCGAGGAGAACTTTGTATTGAGAATCAAAGAGAGAGAAGAAGCCATCTAGCTACTAGCTATGGACCCGTAGGTCTGAAATGAAGTATTCACACTTCATTGGAGAGGCAATGGTGTTGATGTAGAAGCCCTCCGTGATCGATTCCCCCTCCGGTAGGATGCCAGAAAAGGCCCCAAGATGGGATCTCACGGGTGCAGAAGGTTACGGCGGTGGAAAAGTGGTTTCGTGGCTGCCCTGGATGTTTTTGGGGTATAAGAGTATATATAGGAGTAAGAATTAGGTCAGGAGACCTACGAGGGCCCCACAAGGTTGGGGGCGCGCCCCACCCCCTGGGCGCGCCCTCCACCCTTGTGGCCACCTCGAGGCTCCTCTGACTTGCAATCCAAGTCTCCTGGGTGTCTTCTGGTCCAAGAAAAATAATCGCGAAAGTTTTATTCCGTTTGGACTCCGTTTGGTATTCCTTTTCTGTGAAACTCTAAAGCAAGGAAAAAACAGAAACTGGCACTGGGCTCTAGGTTAATAGGTTAGTCCCAAAAATCATATAAAATAGCATATTAATGCATATAAAACATCCAGAACAGATAATATAATAACATGGAACAATTAAAAATTATGGATACGTTGGAGACGTATCAAGCATCCCCAAGCTTAATTCCTGCTCATCCTCGAGTAGGTAATGATAAAAACGGAATTTTTGATGTGGAATGCTACCTATCGGCATGAATGTTCAGATCCGTATGATTCAAAACAAAAGTTTAATATTGACATAAAAACAATAATACTTCAAGCATACTAACAAAATAATTATGTCTTCTCAAAATAACATGGCCAAAGAAAGCTTATCCCTTGAAAATCATATAGTTTGGCTATGCTCCATCTTCATCACACAAAATATTTAAATCATGCACAACCCCGATGAAAGGCCAAGCAATTGTTTCATACTTTTGATGTTCTCAAACTTTTTCAACTTTCACGCAATACATGAGCGTGAGCCATGGACATAGGACTATAGGTGGAATAGACGGTGGTTGTACAATGAAAAGTTCTATACATAGGAATATGCAAGCCAAGTTCTATAATGAAATATTCCCACTAGTATATGAAAGTGATATCATAGGAGACTCTCTATCATGAAGATCATGGTGCTACTTTGAAGCACAAGTGTGGCAAAAAGGATAGTAACATTGTCCCTTCTCTCTTTTCTCTCATTTTTTTATTTGGGCCTTCCCTCATTTTGTTGGCCTCTATTTTATTTTTTTAGTTTTCGTCCGAAGTCTCATCCCGACTTGTGGGAATCATAGTCTCCATCATCGTTTCCTCACATGGGACAATGCTCTAATAATGAAGATCATTACACTTTTATTTACTTACAAGTCAAGAATTACAACTCGATATTTAGAACAAAATATGACTCTATGTGAATGCCTCCGGTTGTGTACCGGGAAGTGCAATGAATCAAGAGAGACATGTATAGAAAATTATGAATGGTGGCTTTGCCACAAATATGATGTCAACTACATGATCATGCAAAGAAATATGACAATGATGGAGTGTGTCATAATAAACAGAATGGTGGAAAGTTGCATGGCAATATATATCAGAATGGCTATGGAAATGCCATAATAGGTAGGTATGGTGGCTGTTTTGAGGAAGGATATGTGGTGGGTTTATGGTACCGGCGAAAGTTGTGCGGTACTAGAGAGGCTAGCAATGGCGGAATGGTGAGAGTGCGTATAAGCCATGGACTCAACATTAGTGATAAAGAACTCACATACTTATTGCAAAAATCTATTAGTCATCGAAACAAAGTACTACGCGCATGCTCCTAGGGGGATAGATTGGTAGGAAAAGACCATCGCTCGTCCTCGACCGCCACTCATAAGGAAGACAATCAAAAAATAAATCATGTTCCGACTTCATCACATAACGGTTCACCATACGTGCATGCTATGGGACTCACAAACTTTAACACAAGTATTTCTCAAATTCACAACTACTTACTAGCATGACTCTAATATCACCATCTTCATATCTCAAAATAATCATAAGGAATCAAACTTGTCATAGTATTCAATGCACTTTATATGAAAGTTTTCATTATATCCCTCTTGGATGCCTATCATATTAGGACTAATTTTATAACCAACGCAAATTACCATGCTGTTTAGAGACTCTCAAAATAATATAAGTGAAGTACGAGAGTTCATCAATTTCTATATAATAAAACCACCACCGTGCTCTAAAAAGATATAAGTGAAGCACTAGAGCAAATTTTGCCTAGCTCAAAAGATACAAGTGAAGCATATGGAGCATTCTAATAAATCACGATTCATGCGTGTCTCTCTGAAAAGTTGTGTACATCAAGGATGATTGTGGCAAACTAAAAAGGAAAGACTCAAATCATACAAGAAGCTCCAAGCAAAACACATATCATGTGGTGAATAAAAATATTGCCTCAAGTAAAGTTACTGATAGACAAAGACGAAAGAGGGGATGCCTTCCCGGGGCATCCCCAAGCTTAGGCTTTTTGAGATCCTTGAATATTTCCTTGGGGTGCCTTGGGAATCCCCAAGCTTAGGCTCTTGCCACTCCTTATTCGATAGTCCATAAAACCCCTACCCAAAACTTGAAAACTTCACAACACAGAACTCCAACAAAAAATCTCGTAAGCTCCGTTAGTATAAGAAAATAAATCACCACTTTTGGTACTGTTGTGAAATCATTCTTTATTTATACTGGTGTAATATCTACTGTATTCCAACTTTTCCATGGTTCATACCCCCCTCCCGATACTAGCCATAGATGCATCAAAATAAGCAAACAACACGCGAAAAACAGAATCTGTCAAAAACAGAATAGTCTATAACAATCTGAATATTTCGAATACTTCTGTAACTCCAACAATCCTGAGAAAATAGGAAGTCCCAGACAATTTGTCTATTAATATTCTTCATAAAGACTCAAATAAAAATCACTCTCTAGCTAAAAATGAGAATTTTTTCCTGAGCGCAAAATTTTCTGTTTTTCAGCAAGATCAAATTAACTATCACCGTAGGTTATCCCATAGGTCTTACTTGGCACAAACATTAATTTAAGCACAAAACCACATATAACCAGAGGCTAGATGATTTATTCAAAGAAAAACAGGACCTAAAAATCAAGAACAAAATTAAAATTGGGTTGCCTCCCAACAAGCGCCCCTTTTCTTTAAAGGCTTTTAGCTAGGCATTGATAATTTCGATGATGCTCACATGAAAGACAAGAATTTAAACACAAAGAGAGCATCATATAGCATGTGAATAACACATCTAAGTCTAATATACTTCCTATGCATAGGCATCTTATAGGCAAACAAATTATCATAGTAAGCAAAAATTAGCATATGCAAGGAAGAGAAAAAAACAGTAGCAATCTCAACATAACGAGAGGTAATTTAGCAACATGAAAATCTCTACAACCATATTTCCCCTCTCATAATAATTACATGTGGGATCATAATCAAATTCAACAATATAGCTATCATATAAAATATTCTCAACATGATCCACATGCATGCAAAGTTGACACTCTTCCAAAATAGTGGGGTTACATCAACTAAAGTCATGACCTCTCCGAACCCACTTTTATCAAAAACTTCATAAGATTGAACATTATCCAAATATGTGGGATCTAAAGTTGACGCTCTTCCAAACCCACTTTCAATATTATTGCAAACCTTATTATCAATCTCATATTCATCATGGGGCTTAAATAAATTTCCAAGATCATAAGAAGAATCACCCCAATCATGATCATTGCAACAAGTAGTGGACATAGCAAAACTAGCATCCCAAGCTTAGGATTTTGCATATTATTAGCACAATTGACATTAATAGAATTTATAATAACATCATTGCAATCATGCTTTTTATTCAAAGATCTATCGTGAATCACTTCATAAAGCACTTCATCACAATTTTCAGATTCACGGATTTCAAGCAAAACTTCACAAAGATAATCTAGTGCACAAAACCCACTAGAAATTGGTTCATCATAATTGGATCTCTTAAAAATATTAGCACGCGGATGAGGATCCATAAATCTTAGGTTCTCTGATTTGCAATAAATACATAATTATTCCAACCAAATAAGCAAATGAGCCAAATAAGACATCAAGGCAAACGAAAAGGCGAACGGAAGAGGGGCGAAGAAAAGGCGAATCTTTTCGAAAATCGTTTTAGAAGTGGGGGAGAGGAAAACGAGAGGTGAATGGCGAATAATGTCGTGCGAGGGATGAGAGTTTATGATGGGTACTTGGTATGTCTTGACTTGGCGTAGATCTCCCCAGCAACGGCGCCAGAAATCCTTCTTGCTACCTCTCGAGCTTGCGTTGGTTTTTCCCTTGAAGGGGAAAGGGTGATGCACCAAAGGAGCGTAAGTATTTCCCTCAGTTTTGAGAACCAAGGTATCAATCCAGTAGGAGACTAAACAACAAGCCACCGAATACCTGCACAAACAAACACCAACTTGCAACCAACGCGACAAAGGGGTTGTCAATCCCTTCACGGTTATTTGCAAAGTGAGATCTAGTAGAGATGGATAAACGGTAAAGTAATATTTTTGGTTTATGGAATGGAAAGTAAAGATTGCAAAAGAAAGTAAATAGGAAACTAGAATTGTAGATCGGAAACTTATATGATGTAAAATAGACCCGGGGGCCATAGGTTTCACTAGAGGCTTCTCGCAAGTTAGAAATTATTACGGTGGGTGAACAAATTACTGCCGAGCAATTGATAGAAAAGCGCAAAGTTATGACAATATCTAAGGCAATGATCATGAATATAGGCATCACGTCCGTGTCAAGTAGACCGAAACGATTCTGCATCTACTACTATTACTCCACACATCGACCGCTATCTAGCATGCATCTAGAGTATTAAGTTCATAAGAACGGAGTAACGCATTAGGCAAGCTGACATGATGTAGAGGAATTAACTCAAGCAATATGATGAAAACCCCATCTTTTTATCCTTGAGGGAAACAATACAATACGTGCCTTGCTGCCCCTACTGTCACTGGGAAAGGACACCGCAAGATTGAACCCAAAGCTAAGCACTTCTCCCATTGCAAGAAAAACCAATCTAGTTGGCCAAACCAAATCGATAGTTCGAAGAGACTTGCAAAGATATCAAATCATGCATATAAGAATTCAGAGGAGATTCAAATAATATTCATAGATAATCTGATCATAAATCCACAATTCATCCGATCTCGCCAAACACACTACAAAAGAGTATTACATCGAATAGGTCTCCAAGAACATCGAGGAGAACTTTGTATTGAGAATCAAAGGGAGAGAAGAAGCCATCTAGCTACTAGCTATGGACCCGTAGGTCTGAAGTAAACTACTCACGCTTCTTCGAAGAAGCAATGGTGTTGATGTAGAAGCCCTCCGTGATCGATTCCCCCTCCGACACGATGCCGGAAAGGCCCCAAGATGGGATCTCACGGGTACAGAAGGTTGCGGCGGTGGAAAAGTGGTTTCCTGGCTCCCCTCGATGTTTTTGGGGTATAAGAGTATATATAGGAGGAAGAATTAGGTCAGGAGACCTATGAGGGGCCCACAAGGTTGGGGGCGCGCCCCACCCCCTGGGTGCGCCCTCCACCCTTGTGGCCGCCTCGAGGCTCCTCTGACTTGCACTTGAAGTCTCCTAGGTGTCTTCTGGTCCAAGAAAAATCATCGTGAAAGTTTTATTCCGTTTGGTATTCCTTTTCTGCGAAACTCTAAAACAAAGAAAAAACAGAAACCGACACTGGGCTCTAGGTTAATAGGTTAGTCCCAAAAATCATATAAAATAGCATATTAATGCATATAAAACATCCAAAACAGATAATATAATAGCATGGAACAATAAAAAATTATAGATACATTGGAGACGTATCACATACTAACAAAATAATTATGTCTTCTCAAAATAACATGGCCAAAGAAAGCTTATCCCTACAAAATCATAGTCTGGCTATGCTCCATCTTCATCACACAAACTATTCAAATCATGCACAACCCCGATGACAAGCCAAGCAATTGTTTCATACTTTTGACGTTCTCAAACCTTTTGAACTTTCACGCAATACATGAGCGTGAGCCATGGACATAGCACTATAGGTGGAATAGACGGTGGTTGTGGAGAAGACAAAAAGAAGGAGATAGTCTCACATCAACTAGGCGTATCAAGTGGGCTATGGAGATGCCCAATAATAGATATCAATGTGAATGAGTAGGGATTACCATGCAACGGATGCACTAGATCTATAAGTTTATGAAAGCTCAAAAAGAAAACTAAGTGGGTGTGCATCCAACTTGCTTGCTCATGAAGACCTAGGGCATTTTGAGGAAGCCCATCGTTGGAATATACAAGCCAAGTTCTATAATGAAAAATTCCCACTAGTATATGAAAGTGACAATATAGGAGACTCTCTATCATGAAGATCATGGTGCTACTTTGAAGCACAAGTGTGGCAAAAGGATAGTAACATTGTCCCTTCTCTCTTTTCTCTCATTTGTTTGGGCCTTCTTTCTTTTATTTGGCCTTTCTCTCCTTTTTTTTATTTCCTCACATGGGACAATGCTCTAATAATGAAGATCATCACACTTTTATTTACTTACAACTCAAAAAATTACAACTCGATACTAGAACAAAATATGACTCTATGTGAATGCCTCCGGCGGTGTACCGGGATGTGCAATGAATCAAGATCGACATGTATAAAAAAATGATGGACGGTGGCTTTGCCACAAATATGATGTCAACTACATGATCATGCAGAGCAATATGACAATGATGAAGCGTGTCATAATAAACGGAACGGTGGAAAGTTGCATGGCAGTATATCTCGGAATGGCCATGGAAATGCCATAATAGGTAGGTATGGTGGTAGTTTTGAGGAAGGTATATGGTGGGTTTATGATACCGACGAAAGTTGTACGGTACAAGAGAGGCTAGCAATGGCAGAAAGGTGAGAGTGCGTATAATCCATGGACTCAACATTAGTCATAAAGAGCTCACATACTTATTGCAAAAATCTATTAGTTATGGAAAGAAAGTACTACGCGCATGCTCCTAGGGGGATAGATTGGTAGGAAAAGACCATCGCTCGTCCCCGATCGCCACTCATAAGGAAGACAATCAAAAAAATATCTCATGCTCCAACTTCATTACATAACGGTTCACCATACGTGCATGCTATGGGACTAACAAATCTTAACACAAGTATTTATCAAATTCACAACTACTTACTAGCATGACTCTAATATCACCACCTTCATATCTCAAAACAATCATAAGGAATCAAACTTCTCATAGTATTCAATGCACTTTATATGAAAGTTTTTATTATATCCCTCTTGGATGCCTATCATAGTAGGACTAGTTTTATAACCAAAGAAAATTACCATGCTATTTTTAAGGACTCTCAAAATAATATAAGTGAAGTACGAGAGTTCATCTGTCACGCCCAAGATGCGACCCTATCCTAAGGAACACGAAGGTCCCACCAAGGATAGAAGCGCATCTTGAAGACGCTTTTGCAAGGTGGATATCATTACATCAACATTACATAATATTTGGGGATACATACAAGCCATACAAATGCCGCAACAATACATCAATACATCATACA
The DNA here is from genome assembly GCF_018294505.1 of Triticum aestivum. Lineage (NCBI taxonomy): Eukaryota > Viridiplantae > Streptophyta > Magnoliopsida > Poales > Poaceae > Triticum > Triticum aestivum. Next base: position 209,589,856 of record NC_057808.1, read on the forward strand.
TAAGCTCAACATTCGACTACGGATGGAACATAAACAGAAACTCCAACGTCATCCACCCTGCTAGCCCAGGCTGCCGACCTGGAACCTATCCCCTGAACGAAGGAGAAGCAGAAGAAGAACTCCAAAACAGGTAACATCGCTCTCGCGTCATGATCATCGCAAAACCTGTACCTGCAACTGGTATTGTAGTAATCTGTGAGCCACGAGGACTCAGCAATCCCATTACCATGGGTATCAAGACTAGCAAAGCTTAATGGGTATGGAAAGGATAAGTGGTGAGGTTGCAGCAGCGACTAAGCATGTATGGTGGCTAACTTACGCAAATAAGAGCGAGAAGAGAAGCAAAGGAACGGTCGTCAACTAGTAGTGATCAAGAAGTGATCCTGAACTCTTACTTACGTCAAACATAACCCAGAAACCGTGTTCACTTCCCGGACTCCGCCGAGAAGAGACCATCACGGCTACACACGCGGTTGATGCGTTTTAATTACGGTCAAGTGTCAAGTTCTCTACAATCGGATATTAACAAATTCCCATCTGCCACATAACCGCGGGCACGGCTTTCGAAAGATAATACCCTGCAGGGGTGTCCCAACTTAGCCCATTATAAGCTCTCACGGTCAACGAAGGATATTCCTTCTCCCGGGAAGACCCGATCAGTCTCGGAATCCCGGTTACAAGACATTTCGACGATGGTAAAACAAAACCAGCAAAGCCGCCCGATGTGCCGACAATCCCGATAGGAGCTGCACATATCTCGTTCTCAGGGCAACACCGGATGAGACATCCTACGAGTAAAACCAGACCTCGAGTTTCCACGAGGGGGCCCCGCAGTCTACTCAGTTCGGACCAACACTTAGAGAAGGACTGGCCCGGGGGGGTTAAATAAAGATGACCCTCGAGAGAGCGACTCCCCAGGGAAAATAAATAGGCTAGGCAAATGGTAAAACCAAGGTTGGGCCTTGCTGGAAGAGTTTTATTCAAGCCGAACTGTCAAGGGGGTCCCATAAATCACCCAACCGTGTGAGGGACGCAAAATCAAGGAACATAACACCGGTATGACGGAAAACTAGGGCGGCAAGAGTGGAACAAAACACCAGGCATAAGGCCGAGCCTTCCACCCTTTACCAAGTATATAGATGCATTAATAATATAAGAGATATTGTGATATCCCAACATAAACATAATCCAACATGGAGCAATCTTCATCTTCACCTGCAGCTAGCAACGCTATAAGAGGGGCTGAGCAAAGCGGTAACATAGCCAAACAACGGTTTGCTAGGAAGGGTGACAAAGGTTAGAGGTTCATGGCAATTTGGGAGGCTTGAGGAGCAAGTGATAGGTAGCGCAGCATAGCGATAGAACGAAGCAACTAGCATAGCAATGATAGTAATGAGATCCATGGTGACGGTCATCTTGCCTGAAATCCCGCTAGGAAGAAGAACGAGTCCATGAAGAAGATGAAGCCACGAAGACGAATGAATCCTCACGATCGCAACGACACGGGAACTATCGAGAAGAAGCACACAACATGGTAAACACACCACACATGAACAAGGCATGATGCTCAATCAATAATGATGCATGACAAGGCTATATGAAGCTACACACGGCAAGAGATGATGCATACAAGAACAACACATCAAAGCAAGTTTAAATGAGGCCGGAAACAACATATAACAATTCCGGTAAGTCCTTATATGCGAATTTCGAAATTGGTACAGAACTGAACAAGCATTAAGTTGAAGTTGTTAAACAGCAAGTTAAAGAGCACCATGATGATCTACACGAAATTCTAGTCAAGTTACATATAAAGTTCATTAGATTCGGAGCTACGGCCTAGAAGATATGAGCAAAACAAGTTAAACATGGCATTGATGCAAAATGCATACAAACATCAAGCAAACACCTCAAAACAAGGATGCAACATGATAATATGAAACTACATGCAAATCTAAGCAAGTTTCATATAGAGCATGCTCGAAACGGAGCAACGGTGCAACACATACACTCCCAACAAGAAATAACAACAATCTGTCCAACACAGCAACTATGCATCTAGCAAGCATCACAACAATATGCTACAGCAGCTCAAAATGAAAACAAAAGGCATGGACATGATGTACAGGTAAAGCATGACAAAACATGAACACTGAGATATCTCCAGAAATCACTAGAACAAGCTCAAAAGGACATGGCAAGATTGCAAATAATAACAGGTTCACAGACTTGGCAAAAAATACTGGACATGACAGAAACAGCATCAGGTAGCAATGTTCAGAGCACGAAATCTACATGCTAAAGGAACTCAACATGGCAAAAAAAGGCATGGCATGAATCTACTAAATGCATATAGCAAAAGTCCCTTACTAACCATAAGCCAAAAAGAACCAGAAGATATGATGGCACCCATGTAAAAATAGCAAGTTTCGTTAACAGGTTTCAGACTTAACAGAAAACAGAGCATGGCAGAAACAATAATATAAAGGCATCTTGGTGAGCTTGATGCACTCACCACAAAGCAATGCATGACAAAAAAAGCATACCTACAGCAAGATGACATGTTTATGAAGCTATCCATGGCAAGAGAAAGTACATAGCATGAAAGGATCAACTACAACAAGCTTGGCAAAATTGAATAACACGTAAACAATCTGCCAGGAACATTTTGTAGCAAAAGTAGAGCAAGATTGAGTCATGCTATGGCACTCCATAATTACAAACAAGGGCATGAATGGATCAATTACAACAATATATACAAAACATCCTTACTGAACATCTCCAAAATATGCATGGATCTCTCTGTAGCCACATGGATACATAGCAACAAAATATCAGCAGTCCCAGACAGTAAAATTACTGAGTCCATGAAATCAGAAACATTACGGAGCCTAGTTTGCATGCTTGTGCTAGTCATCACAGAGATCACAAAAATACATGGCATACACCTCTTTAAAGATGGCATGGCATATAAAAAAACACATGTAGAGCTCATGCCCATAAGATGCACAGATTAAATGCAACAAAAATAAAAAATCTACAAGTTCTGATAACAGACAGCAGATAACAGCAACTAGCACTCTTGCAACGATGATTTGAGCATCAAGATAGACTCAAATAAACATGGTGCAATGGAACAGAAGGTAGAGCATCATGAGACAAACAATTTGACATATTACACACACGAAACGGAGCTATATGCAGAGAGTTATGACGCAGAGAACATGGGCATGTAATGAAAAACTTTTCAGGACGGGCAAAAAT
>NC_057808.1:209593628-209625474 GCF_018294505.1 Triticum aestivum
GGGCGGGCCGCGGCGGCGGGGAGGAGAGAGAGAGAAGGCGCGGGTGACGTGGCGGCGGCGCAGTTGACGGGCGGACATGTCCGGGCGGGGAGGTTTTGTCCGGTGGCGCGAGGTGGAAGGAGGCTAGGGTTTCATCCGCGAAATTCGGGGGGAGGCACAAATATATAGGCAGAGGGAGCTAGGAGAGTCCAAACGGGGTGCGGTTTTTGCCCACGCGATCGTGATCGAACGACCGAGAGCATGGAGGAGACTTAGAGGGGTTTTGGGCTGTTTAGAGAGGGGGTTTTGCTGCAGCACCCAAACGGACTTTGCGGTTACCCGGTTAACCGTTGGAGCACCAAACAACCTCCAAATGGAACGAAACTTGACCGGTGGTCTCCCGGTGGTATACCAAGGCCACTTGGCAAGACTCGGTCCATTCCGAGAACGTTCAACACCCGCTCACAAAATGAAACAAGAGGGGTGCGCCGGAGGAGTTGGGAGTGCCGGATTGCAAAACGGACAACGGGGAAAATGCTCGGATGCATGAGACGAACACGTATGTAAATGCAATGCACATGATGACATGATATGGGATGCATGACATGAACAAAAAAAATGCAACACGCAAGCAGATGACAAGGCAAGGACGGCGAATAACTCGTAGACACCTGGCGCATCGGATCCGGAGCGTTACACATCAATTTCTAAAAAACAAAACCACCACCGTGCTCTAAAAAGATATAAGTGAAGCACTAGAGCAAAATTGCCTAGCTCAAAAGATATAAGTGAAGCACATAGAGTATTCTAATAAATCATGATTCATGCATGTCTCTCTCAAAAGGTGTGTATAGCAAGGATGACTGTGACAAACTAAAAAGCAAAGACTCAAATCATACAAGACGCTCCAAGCAAAACACATATCATGGGGTGAATAAAAATATAGCCTCAAGTAAAGTTACCGATTGACGAAGATGAAAGAGGGGATGCCTTCCCGGGGCATCCCCAAGCTTAGGCTCTTTGGAATCCTTGAATATTACCTTGGGGTGACTTGGGAATCCCCAAGATTAGGCTCTTGCCACTCCTTATTCCATAATCCTTCAAATCCTCACCCAAAACTTGAAAACTTCACAACACAAAACTCAACAGAAAATCTCATAAGCTCCGTTAGTATGAGAAAATAATCACCACGTTTGGTACTGTTGTGAACTCATTCTTTATTTATATTGGTGTAATATCTACTGTATTCCAACTTTTCCATGGTTCATACCCCCAGATACTAGCCATGAATTCATCAAAATAAGCAAACAACCCTCGAAAAACAGAATCTGTCAAAAACAGAATAGTCTGTAGCAATCTGGATATTTTGAATACTTCCGTAACTCCAAAAATCCTGAGAAATTAGTAAGTCCTAAGCAATTTGTCTATTAATCTTCTGCAAAAAGAATCAACTAAAAATAACTCTTCAACTAAAAATGAGAATTGTTTTTGTGAGCGTAAAAGTTTCTGTTTTTTAGCAAGATCAAATCAACTATCATCGTAGATTATCCCAAAGGTCTTACCTGGCAGAAACACTAATTAAAACACAAAACCACATCCAACCAGAGGCTAGATGAATTACTAAATGCAAAACAGAGCCGAAAAAGCAAAAGCAAAAATAAAGTTGGGTTGCCTCCCAACAAGCGCTATTGTTTAATGCCCTTAGCTAGGCATAAATCACGAATAGATCTAAGTGTTATCATCTTTGGCTTTTATATTTTTAATGGAATTATTCTCAAATCCAGGAGGTTCCTTGCGTTTCCTTTCATATTTAGAAATTTTTAGATCTAGAGCATCCAACCGCTTATTTCAAGAGAGTTTTGCAAAAATTTCATTACTTCGCATAGTTTCTCAAAAACTTGGGTCCCTTCTTGAGTATGATGTAGTCCTTTTTGTGGGTAGTATTCCTACTATTCCCTCTATAATCTCATATGCAATGTTGGGATCAATTTCAATAAAATTCCCTTTTGCAGCGAAATCCAGGAGTTGCCTATGGGACATGTTTAGCCCAACATAAAAATTACGAAGTAAAATCTTGAAATCTCCTTCTATAGTGCAATTACGATAGGACTCTATCATCCTATACCAAGCATCATTTAAATTTTCTCCTTGTCTTTGTTTGAAGTGAAGAACTTCAATGTCAAGAGACAAAGGAAGAGAAAAAGGACTAGCCATAGGAGCGAGATTAGCACACGAGAGGCAAAGGAAGAAGACGAACGAAAGTGGCGCGAAGAAAAGGCGAATCTTTTCGAAAATCATTTTAGAAGTGGGGGAGAGGAAAACGCGAGGCGAATGGCAAATAATGTAATGCGAGGGATGAGAGTTTATGATGGGTACTTGGTATGTCTCGGCTTGGCGTAGATCTCACCGACAACGGCACCAGAAATTCTTCCTGCTACCCCTTGAGCTTCCGTTGGTTTTTTCCTTGAAGAGGAAAGGGTGATGCAGCAAAGTAGAGTAAGTATTTCCCTCATCTTTTGAGAACCAAGGTATCAATCCAGTAGGAGATAACGCAAAAAGCCACCGAATACCTGCACAAACAAACAACAACTTGCACCCAACGCGACAAAGGGGTTGTCAATCCCTTCACAGTTATTTACAAAGTGAGATCTGATATAGATGGATAAACGGTAAAGTAATATTTTTGGTATTTTTGGTTTATGGAACGGAAAGTAAAATATTGCAAAGAAAGTAAATAAAAAACTAAAATTGTAGATCGGAAACTTATATGACGAAAAGTAGACCCGGTGGCCATAGGTTTCACTAGAGGCTTCTCTCCAGATAGAAAATATTACGGTGGGTGAACAAATTACTGCCGAGCAATTGATAGAAAAGCGCAAAGTTATGACGATATCTAAGACTATGATCATGAATATAGGCATCACGTCCATGTCAAGTAGACTGAAACGACTCTGCATCTACTACTATTACTCCACACATCGACCGCTATCCAACATGCATCTAGAGTATTAAGTTCGTAAGAAGAGAATAACACATTAGGCAAGATGACATGATGTAGAGGAATTAACTCAAGCAATATGATGAAAACCCATCTTCTTATCCTCGATGGAAACAATACAATATGTGCCTTGCTGCCCCTACTGTCACTGGGAAAGGACACCGCAAGATTGAATCCAAAGCTAAGCACTTCTCCCATTGCAAGAAAAACCAATCTAGTTGGCCAAACCAAATCGATAGTTCGAAGAGACTTGCAAAGATATCAAATCATGCATATAAGAATTCAGAGGAGATTCAAATAATATTCATAGATAAGCTGATCATAAATCCACAATTCATCGGATCTCGGTAAACACACCCCAAAAAAGTATTACATCGAATAGATCTCCAAGAACATCGAGGAGAACATGGTATTGAGAATCAAAGAGAGAGAAGAAGCCATCTAGATACTAGCTATGGACCCATAGGTCTGTGGTAAACTACTCACGCTTCATTGGAGAGGCAATGGTGTTGATGTAGAAGCCCTCCGTGATCGATTCCCCCTCCGGCAGGATGCCGGAAAAGGCCCCTAGATGGGATCTCACGGGTACAGAAGGTTGCGGTGGTGGAAAAGTGGTTTCGTGGCTCCCCCGGTAGGTTTTGGGATATTTGAGAATATATAGGCGGAAGAAATAGGTCGTTGGAGTCAGGAGGGGCCCCAAGGGTGGGGGGCGCGCCCTCCGACCTTGTGGCCGCCTCGTGGCTTTCCTGACATGCACTCCAAGCCCTCTGGATGTCTTCTGTTTCAAGAAAAATCATTGCGAAAGTTTCATTCCATTTGGACTCTGTTTGGTATTCCTTTTTTGCGAAACTCTAAAACAAGGAAAAAATAGGAACTTGCACTGGGCTCTAGGTTAATAGGTTAGTTCCGAAAATCATATAAAATAGCATATTAATGCATATAAAACATCCAAAATAGATAATATAATAGCATGGAACAATAAAAAATTATAGATACGTTGGAGACGTATCAAGCTCCAGCAAAGGCTTTATTTGTGTAGGTGTGAGAAATCGACGAGATCCGGTATCAATTGTGTTATTTCCTTGTTACATTATTGAGTGATCATTGATCCATCCTCAACATTGGATAAGTTACATTTGGTATAGTTCTTTCCTTTCTTCCACTCACACATTTGCTTGAGATGATGGATAGGCCAACTACTTCTACCAACCCACTCTTCATCGAGCAAGATGAGGACCCAAACAACTACCTCACCAAGAACCACCTCTTCGGCGCGCAAAGAGCTTTGCATCAAGATAATGAAGCATTGAGCAAACGCCTCGACCTACTCGCTACCAACTTGTGACAATCGGAGCAACATTCAAGAGACTACTTCGACAACAAGCTCGACGCACAAAAAGAGGAGAGCAATGCAAGAATGGACAAGATTCGTGCCTTATTGGTCAACCGCTCTTCTACATCTTCGTCCTATTCAAGACGGAGCCAGTCAAGTCGACATTCTTTGCAATCTTCTTCGGATGAAAGTCCTCCACGAGCTTGTTTACATCGTCGCCAAGATCATGAAGTTCATCAAGCTCCACAAAAATCCATTCCATGGCAATGGTTTACAAGGCCGTCTCCGTGAATGCGAACGCCTCCAGCAACAAGCTAATGAACCTTCGGTCCAAGAGCAAGCTCCAATATGCCAAGATCGACAAGAACAACAAGATGGTGATGCCCTTCGACAAGAGAAACAACGTCGTGAGGAACAAGCACTTGAAGCCCAACAAGCTCTAAGTGAATCAACTCAAGCCATCCGCGCACGCAACCGGGAACAAGACGAGGACACCCGCTGTGAGCACCAAGAAGAAGCCGCCCGTCTTGAGGAGCTTCAAGAGATGAGGAACCGTGCAAGAATTCCACGTCCTCAACATCAAGCTAACCAAGCGGAGCACGAGGAGCAAGCAGCTCAAGACCCTCCTCCACGACAAGAGTGTCATCATCATCACCATCGACCCTGACACAATGAAGAGCAACGCTACAGAAAGCTCAAGTTCACCATGCCTAAGTTCTCTGGAAGCAACGACCCCGAAGACTACCTTCCATGGGCATTGGAAGTTGAAAAGATCTTTCGTTTGCACAACTATGAGGAAGAGAAGAAGATCGCCATGGCATCCCTTGAGTTCCAAGACTATGTCCTCAATTGGTGGGAGCAAGTCATTGAGCGTCGAGAAGCAAAAGGTGACCCACCCATCACAACATGGGCTCAAATGAAGGATGTCATGCGAGCATGCTTTGTCCCAACATACTATAGCCGTGACCTCTTCAAGAGGTTGCAACTCCTCAAACAAGGAACCAACTCCGTTGACGAGTACTATAAGGAAATGGAGATAGCCATGATTCGAGCAAATGTCAATGAAGATGAGGAGCAAACCATGGCACGTTTCTTGAATGGCCTCAACCATCCTATCAAGAAGATCGCTGACTTCCAACCCTACTCCAACCTCCTCGAGCTAGTGCACCAAGCTACCAAGGCAGAGCGACAAGTGCAAGATGACTACAAGTATGCCAAGTTTTTGGTGTTCTGGGAACCAGGGTATCCAGACTTGCCTGCCTGCGGCCCACGACGTGGCTCCGTTGACAGCTTGGTACGGCCCATCTTCATCACCGGCAAGACAAGACCCTCGCGAGGCGGACGACACCAAGACCTTCGGAGGGAGCGGCCTCCCCAGGCTGTCTACCGAGGAGCGGAGATTCCTATGCAGGCGCCCACCTCATGAGGTTGAGGTGACGCAAGCCATGACGACCAAGGCTAGGCGGGCGCCAGCGGGCGCAGAGCAGCAGGTTTCCTCTTTGGTGCTAAGGAGGCAAGCGCGGGCGCGGGGTCCCGAGGAATCAGCCAAAGGTTTACATTCCCGTGCAACAAGACCAAGACCGCCAGGACGACAGGACGGATGTCATCGCCGAGCCCACCACGACGTCATGACCAGAAGCTTTGCAGGCGAAGACCACCTTTCGTCAGGATAGGATGTACTACTTGTACCCCTTCAAAATTGGCCACTGTGGGATCCTTTCCGCCTTAGATTGGAGGAAGAGGACCAAGGCCATTATAAATATAGCTTAGCCACCACCGTACGGAGGGATCTGATCCGAACCCTCACTAGCTCACACCCACACAAGAACAGGCCTCCTGAGGTGGTTCTTCCTCTGTACTAGTTCATCCTCATCCCCTCGCGAGGCTAATCCACCCCAAAGTAGGAGTAGGGTCTTACACCGCAAGGTGGCCCAAACCTGGGTAAAGTGCCATGTCCTTTTCCTTTCTTGTTCGTAAAGCTAGGCCATGGGGGCGACAAACCGGTTGGCTGGAGAGGTTGAGTTCTTTGCACACGCCCCAGAGTTCGAACCTTTCCCAGGGCCGCAGAGCCCTGAATCCGACATTTGGCGCGCCAGGTAGGGGCGTGTTGAAGGCTCTCTTCCGTCGATCGTTCCGCCGCTATTCCACCGTTCCTATGGCTGATGCTCACCGTGTCCGTGCCGAGCGCCGTGTTACCTGTGTCACACAGACGGCACCTGTGGGCAACGGCCCACCTCGCTGCTCTGCCTCCCCGGTGGCTAACACCGCCACCGACTCCGCTGCCCACGAGCGGCAGAACTCATCGCTGTCGCCGTCCGTGCGGCGCGACAGCCGCACCGCGACCCCTTCTACCCCTCCGGCCATGGCGTCGTCTTCCCATCTTCATCGCAGGCCGGTGAATGCACAGGCTGCACTGCTCATGGCGCGTGAGCTTCTTCGCTATTGTCCGGCCAACGACCTCTACGAGGATTGGCTGGGCCGCATCGCCTAGCTCGTCAGCGTCGTTGGAGAAGCCCCTGCGCTGTCTCGCTCGTTGCCTCCCCCGCTATCTCAGGCAGGTGACATGGCCCACGACGCACCTCCTCCTCCTCTTCGGCGCGATGTCGTCCCCGAGCCAAGACATGAGGCCCCCTAGCGCGACCTGCCGCTCAGGGCGCCGGCGCGCGACGAAGAAAGCTGCCAGGTGGTGCAGCGGCCTCAAGGAGAGGCGCGTGTGCTCCCAGCACCACCACGTCAAGACCATGTGACACCAGAGGAGGTGGCGCGCGGGTATCAAGACCAGGCTCCCCCTCCGCGGCAGGCCCCTGTGAGCGCAGCAGGATGTCGTGCATTCACTCTGGAGCTGCGCCGCGTCGTCTGGCCCGGCAAGTTCAAGCCAGATCTGCCTCCATGCTACGACGGCACCCCCGACCCTGTTGTGTTCCTCCAGCTCTACGAGCTGAGCATTGAGGCGCTGAACAGTGATGTCTACTACGCAACCTTCTTCTTGTAGACGTTGTTGGGCCTCCAAGTGCAGAGGTTTGTAGGATAGTAGCAAATTTTCCTCAAGTGGATGACCTAAGGTTTATCAATCCGTGGGAGGCGTAGGTTGAAGATGGTCTCTCTCAAGCAACCCTGCAACCAAATAACAAAGAGTCTCTTGTGTCCCCAACATACCCAATACAATGGTAAATTATATAGGTGCACTAGTTCGGCGAAGAGATGGTGATACAAGTGCAATATGGATGATAGATATAGGTTTTTGTAATCTGAAAATATAAAAACAGCAAAGTAACTAATAATAAAAGTGAGCGTAAACGGTATTGCAATGCTAGGAAACAAGGCCTAGGGTTCATACTTTCACTAGTGCAAGTTCTCTCAACAATAATAACATAATTGGATCATATAACTATCCCTCAACATGCAACAAAGAGTCACTCCAAAGTCAATAATAGCGGAGAACAAACAAAGAGATTATGGTAGGGTACGAACCACCTCAAAGTTATTCTTTCGGATCGATCTATTCAAGAGTCCGTAGTAAAATAACACGAAGCTATTCTTTCCGTTCGATCTATCATAGAGTTTGTACTAGAATAACACCTTAAGACACAAATCAACCAAAACCCTAATGTCACCTAGATACTCCAATGTCACCTCAAGTATCCGTGGGTATGATTATACGATATGCATCACACAATCTCAGATTCATCTATTCAACCAACACAAAGTACTTCAAAGAGTGCCCCAAAGTTTCTACCGGAGAGTCAAGATGAAAACGTGTGCCAACCCCTATGCATAAGTTCACGAGGTCACGGAACTCGCAAGTTGATCACCAAAACATACATCAAGTAGATCACGTGATATCCCATTGTCACCACAGATAAGCACATGCAAGACATACATCAAGTGTTCTCAAATCCTTAAAGACTCAATCCGATAAGATAACTTCAAAGGGAAAACTCAATCCATTACAAGAGAGTAGAGGGGGAGAAACATCATAAAATCCAACTATAATAGCAAAGCTCGCGATACATCAAGATCGTACCACCTCAAGACACATGAGAGAGAAAGATCAAACACATAACTACTGGTACATACCCTCAGCCCCGAGGGTGAACTACTCCCTCCTCGTCATGGAGAGCGCCGAGATGATGAAGATGGCCACCGGTGAGGGATCTCCCCTCCGGTAGGGTGCCGGAACAGGGTCCCGATGGTTTTTCGTGGCTACAGAGGCTTGCGGCGGCGGAACTCCCGATCTATTGTGTTCCCCGATGTTTTTAGGGTATATGGACATATATAGGCGAAAGAAGTTGGTCAGGGGAGCCACGAGGGGCCCACGAGGGTGGGGGGCGCGCCCAGGGGGGCAAGCGCGCCTCCCTGCCTCGTGGCCACCTCGAAGCTTCCCTGACGTCTACTCCAAGTCTCCTGGATTGCTTCCGTTCCAAAAATAACTCTCCCGAAGGTTTCATTCTGTTTGGACTCCGTTTGATATTCCTTTTCTTCGAAACACTGAAATAGGCAAGAAAACAACAATTTGGGCTGGGCCTCCGGTTAATAGGTTAGTCCCAAAAATAATATAAAAGTGTTTAGTAAAGCCCATAAACATCCAAAACAGATAATATAATAGCATGGAACAATCAAAAATTATAGATACGTTGGAGACGTATCAGCATCCCCGAGGTTAATTCCTGCTCGTCCTCGAGTAGGTAAATGATAAAAACAGAATTTTTGATGTGGAATGCTACCTAGAATATTTATCAATGCAATCTTCTTTATTGTGGCAAGAATATTCAGATCCATAAGATTCAAAACAAAAGTTTAATATTGACATGAAAACAATAATACTTCAAGCATACTAATAAAGCAATCATGTCTTCTCAAAATAACATGGCCAAAGAAAGCTATCCCTACAGAATCATATAGTCTGGCTATGCTCTATCTTCATCACACAAAATATTTAAATCATGCACAACCCCGATGACAAGCCAAGCAATTGTTTCATACTTTTGATGTTCTCAAACTTTTTCAATCTTCATGCAATACATGAGCGTGAGCCATGGACATAGCACTATAGGTGGAATAGAATGGTGGTTGTGGAGAAGATAAAAAGGAGAAGATAGTCTCACATCAACTAGGCGTATCAACGGGCTATGGAGATGCCCATCAATAGATATCAATGTGAGTGAGTAGGGATTACCATGCAACGGATGCACTAGAGCTATAAGTGTATGAAAGCTCAACAAAATAAACTAAGTGGGTGTGCATCCAACTCGCTTGCTCACGAAGACCTAGGGCATTTTGAGGAAGCCCATCATTGGAATATGCAAGCCAAGTTCTATAATGTAAAATTCCCACTAGTATATGAAAGTGACAACATAGGAGACTCTCTATCATGAAGATCATGGTGCTACTTTGAAGCACAAGTGTGGTAAAAGGATAGTAGCATTGTCCCTTCTCTCTTTTCCTCTCTTTTTTTATTTTTTATTTGGGCCTTTTTTATGGCCTCTTTTTTTTAGTCCGGGGTCTCATCCCGACTTGTGGGGGAATCATAGCCTCCATCATCCTTTCCTCACTGGGACAATGCTCTAATAATGAAGATCATCACACTTTTATTTACTTACAACTCAATACTTAGAACAAGATATGACTCTATATGAATGCCTCCGGCGGTGTACCGGGATGTGCAATGACTCATGAGTGACATGTATGAAATAATTATGAAAGGTGGCTTTGCCACAAATACGATGTCAACTACATGATCATGCAAAGCAATATGACAATGATGAAGCGTGTCATAATAAACGGAACGGTGGTAAGTTGCATGGCAATATATCTCGGAATGGCTATGGAAATGCCATGATAGGTAGGTATGGTGGCTGTTTTGAGGAAGGTATATGGTGGGTGTATGATACCGGCGAAAGGTGCGCCGGTATTAGAGAGGCTAGCAAATGTGGAAGGGTGAGAGTGCGTATAATCCATTGGCTCAACATTAGTCATAAAGAGCTCACATACTTATTGCAAAAATCTATTAGTTATCGAAACGAAGTACTACACGCATGCTCCTAGGGGGATAGATTAGTAGGAAAAGACCATCGCTCGTCCCCGACCGCCACTCATAAGGAAGACAATCAATAAATAAATTATGCTCTGACTTCATCACATAACGGTTCACCATAAGTGCATGCTACGGGAATCACAAACTTTAGAACAAGTATTTCTCAAATTCACAACTACTCATCTAGCATGACTCTAATATCACCATCTTCATATTTCAAAACAATCATAAAGAATCAAACTTCTCATAGTATTCAATGCACTTTATATGAAAGTTTTTATTATATCCCTCTTGGATGCCTATCATATTAGGACTAAATTCATAACCAAAGCAAATTACCATGCTGTTTAAGACTCTCAAAATAATATAAGTGAAGCATGAGAGTTCATCTCTTTCTTCAAAATAAAACCACCACCATGCTCTAAAAAGATATAAGTGAAGCACTAGAGCAAACGACAAACTACTCCGAAAAAATATAAGTGAAGATCAATGAGTAGTTGAATAATTATGTAACTATGTGAAGACTCTCTAACATTTAAGAATTTCAGATCTTGGTTTTTATTCAAACAGCAAGCAAAACAAAAGAAAATAAAATGACGCTCCAAGCAAAACACATATCATGTGGTGAATAAAAATATAGCTCCAAGTAAAGTTACCGATGAACGAAGACGAAAGAGGGGATGCCTTCCGGGGCATCCCAAAACTTAGGCTCTTGGTCATCCTTGAATATTACCTTGGGTGCCTTGGGAATCCCCGAGCTTAGGCTCTTGCCACTCCTTATTCCATAGTCCATCGAATCTTTAGCCAAAACTTGAAAACTTCACAACACAAAACTTAACAGAAAACTCGTAAGCTCCGTTAGTATAAGAAAATAAATCACCACTTAGGTACTGTTGTGAACTCATTCTAAATTCATATTGGTGTAATATCTACTGTATTCCAACTTATCTATGGTTCATACCCTCCGATACTACTCATATGTTCATCAAAATAAGCAAACAACACATAGAAAACAAAATCTGTCAAAAACAGAATAGTCTGTAGTAATATGCATGAAACGCAAACTTCTGGAACTCAGAAAAATCTGCCAAAATAGTAAGACCTAGATAATTTGATTATTGATCTACTACAATTGGAATCAGTATTTTATCACTTTCTGGTGATTTTTAACAATTGTTTTCGTGAGCAGAAAGTTTCTGTCTTTTTCAGCAAGATCAAACAATTATCATCCAAGAAGATCCTATAGGTCTTACTTGGCACAAACACTAATTAAAACATGAAACCACATCTAAACAGAGTCTAGATGAATTATTTATTACTAAACAGGGGCAAAAATTAAAGAATAAAATTGGGTTGCTTCCCAACAAGCGCTAACGTTTAACGCCCCTAGCTAGGCATAATGATTTCAATGATGCTCACATAAAAGATAAGAATTGAAACATAAAGAGAGCATCATGAAGAATATGACTAGCACATTTAAGTCTAACCCACTTCCTATGCATAGGGATTTTGTGAGCAAACAACTTATGGGAACAAAAATCAACTAGCATAGGAAGGCAAAACAAGCATAACTTCAAAACTTTAAGCACATAGAGAGGAAACTTGATATTATTGCAATTCCTACAAGCATATATTCCTCCCTCATAATAATTTTCAGTAGCATCATGAATGAATTCAACCATATAACCAGCACATAAATCATTCTTTTCATGATCTACTTGCATAGAAATTTTACTACTTTCTACATAAGCAAAATTCTTCTCAATCGGAATAGTGGGAGTATCATAAGAAACTCGAATACTATAAATTGTTTCCACATTAAAAGATTAATGTTCAGAAAAAGGGTAATCATAATCATGACAAGTTTTATAAATAAAATCATCACTACTTTTTATAGCATAAGTGTCATCAGAATAATCATCATAGGTAGCAAGTTTGTTCTCATCATAATCAATTGAAACCTCTTTCGAAATAGCGGATTCATCACTAAATAAAGTCGTGACCTCTCCAAATCCACTTTTACAATTATCACAGTAAGATTCAACCCTCCAAAAATAGTGGGATCATTACTTCCTAAAGTTGACACTCTTCCAAACCCACTTTCATCAATATAATCATCATAAGTAGGAGGCATGCTATCATCATTATAAATTTGTATATCAAAACTTGGGAGACTAAAAATATCATCTTCATTAAACGTAGCATCCCCAAGCTTGGGACAAACATTAATTGCAGCAAATATATTCTCAAAAACATCATCTTCATCAAACATAGCATCCCCAAGCTTGGGCCTTTTCATATCATAAGCATAATCACTCTCATCATTAATAGTATGGATAGCACCAATAGTATAGCAATTATCATCATCACAATGAGTAATAGGAGCAACATCATTTGGGAGAGATACCTTTCTACCTTTGCTTCTCCATCTTTTCTTTTTCTTCTTCACATCATGTGTGGGTTCAATCCTCTTTCTGGAGCTCCTTATTAATGAGATTGGTTGAATAGAAGGCTCCTCCTCGTTACCTGATTCATCATAAGAAATAATAGGAGAATATTGGGAAGTCTCTTCCCTTTCGTTAGTATTCTCTTCATCTTCTATTTGTTTTCTTTTCTTTATGTAATTGGCAATATAAGGATTTTCAATGCAATTCACCACACAATACATATAAATTTCTTCTAGATCAATATCGAGGGATTTCTCAAGGTTATATTCTGGAATATGCTTAGTTTTACGTTTCATTTCTTCATAACCCAAAAGCAAACTAAGTTCATTATGATGTGCAAGGGAAATCAAGTCATCACAATTTTTGGACATGATTCGATCATGAAACAATTTACATTTGATATTTAAATGACCATGTTCATTGCAAAGTTCACAAGTATGGTGAAGAAATTTTAAATTTTCCGCACAAACATCTAGCCTTTCTTGCAACCATTTGGTTTCTAAATACTTATGACTCTTGCAAAATCTATCTTCCCTATTTGGTGTGTACTTGCAAACTCTATGCACTTCAGAAAAATTGACATGCTTATAAGAGACATTTTCATCATGACTAGTGCAATCATCATTAGTACTATGGATATTCAAAGAGTTCATACTAACAACATTGCAATCATGCTCATCATTCAAAGATTTAGTGCCAAACATTTTATAGACTTCTTCTTCTAGCATTTGAGCACAATCTTCCTTTCCATCATTCTCACGAAAGATATTAAAAAGATGAAGCGTATGAGGCAAACTCAATTCCATTTTTTTGTAGTTTTCTTTTATAGACTAAACTAGTGATAAAACAAGAAACTAAAAGACTCAATTGCAAGATCTAAAGATATACCTTCAAGCACTCACCTCCCCGGCAATGGCTCCAGAAAAGAGCTTGATGTCTACTATGCAACCTTCTTCTTGTAGACGTTGTTGGGCCTCCAAGTGCAGAGGTTTGTAGGACTGTAGCAAATTTCCCTCAAGTGGATGACCTAAGGTTTATCAATCCATGGGAGGCGTAGGTTGGAGATGGTCTCTCTCAAGCAACCCTGCAACCAAATAACAAAGAGTCTCTTGTGTCCCCAACACACCCAATACAATGGTAAATTGTATAGGTGCACTAGTTCGGCGAAGAGATGGTGATACAAGTGCAATATGGATGATAGATATAGGTTTTTGTAATCTGAAAATATAAAAACAGCAAGGTAACTAATAATAAAAGTGAGCGTAAACGGTATTGCAATGCTAGGAAACAAGGCCTAGGGTTCATACTTTCACTAGTGCAAGTTCTCTCAACAATAATAACATAATTGGATCATATAACTATCCCTCAACATGCAACAAAGAGTCACTCCAAAGTCACTAATAGCGGAGAACAAAAGAAGAGATTATGGTAGGGTACGATCCACCTCAAAGTTATTCTTTCGGATCGATCTATTCAAGAGTCCGTAGTAAAATAACACGAAGCTATTCTTTCCGTTCGATCTATCATAGAGTTCATACTAGAATAACACCTTAAGACACAAATCAAGCAAAACCCTAATGTCACCTAGATACTCCAATGTCACCTCAAGTATCCGTGGGTATGATTATACGATATGCATCACACAATCTCAGATTCATCTATTCAACCAACACAAAGTACTTCAAAGAGTGCCCCAAAGTTTCTACCGGAGAGTCAAGACGAAAACGTGTGCCAACCCCTATGCATAAGTTCACGAGGTCACGAAACTCTCAAGTTGATCACCAAAACATACATCAAGTAGATCACGTGATATCCCATTGTCACCACAGATAAGCACATGTAAGACATACATCAAGTGTTCTCAAATCCTTAAAGACTCAATCCGATAAGATAACTTCAAAGGGAAAACTCAATCCATTACAAGAGAGTAGAGGGGGAGAAACATCATAAAATCCAACTATAATAGCAAAGCTCGCGATACATCAAGATCGTACCACCTCAAGAACACGAGAGAGAAAGATCAAACACATAGCTACTTGTACATACCCTCAGCCCCGAGGGTGAACTACTCCCTCCTCGTCATGGAGAGCGCTGGGATGATGAAGATGGCCACCGATGAGGGATCTCCCCTCCGGCAGGGTGCTGGAACAGGGTCCCGATTGGTTTTTGTTGGCTACAGAGGCTTGCGGTGGCGGAACTCCCGATCTATTGTGTTCCCCGATGTTTTTAGGGTACATGGACATATATAGGCGAAAGAAGTCGGTCAGGGGAGCCACGAGGAGCCCACGAGGGTGGGGGGCGCGCCCAGGGGGGCAGGCGCGCCTCCCTGCCTCGTGGCCACCTCGAAGCTTCCCTGACGTCTACTCCAAGTCTCCTGGATTGCTTCCCTTCCAAAAATAACTCTCCCAAAGGTTTCATTCCATTTGGACTCCATTTGATATTCCTTTTCTTCGAAACACTGAAATAGGCAATAAAAAAACAATTTGGGCTGGGCCTCCGGTTAATAGGTTAGTCCCAAAAATAATATAAAAGTGTTTAGTAAAGCCCATATACATCCAAAACAGATAATATAATAGCATGGAACAATCAAAAATTATAGATACGTTGGAGACGTATCAAACAGCGACGAGAAGGTGATGTCGCTTGAAGCTACGTCGGTATTTCCCCAAAGAGGAAGGGATGATGCAGCACAGCGGCGGTTGGTATTTCCCTCAAATATGAAACCAAGGTTATCGAACCAAGCAACACAATGTAAACAGCCCGTGCACACAGATAACAAATCCTCGTAACCCAACGTGTTAAAGGGGTTGTCAATCCCTTCCGGGGTACGGCGCCTCAAGTGGCATACGGACGTGAGATAATTTTGTAGTAAATTGATAGATTGAACGCTAAATAAAATAAATAAAGAAAAATTGCAGCAAGATATTTTTGTATTTTTGGTTTAATAGATCTGAAAATAAATGCAAGGAAAAAGTAGATCGCAAAGGCAAACATATGAGAAAGATACCCGGGGGCCGTAGGTTTCACTAGTGGCTTCTCTCGAGAAAAATAGCAAACTGTGGGTAAACAAATTACTGTTGGGCAATTGATAGAACTTCAAATAATTATGACGATATCCAGGCAATGATCATTATATAGGCATCATGTCCAAGATTAGTAGACCGACTCTTGCCTACATCTACTACTATTACTCCACACATCGACCGCTATCCAGCATACATCTATTGTATTAAGTTCATGGAGAAACGGAGTAATGCAATAAGAACAATGACATGATGTAGACAAGATCTATCTATGTAGAGATATACCCCATCGTTTTATCCTTAGTAGAAACGATACATACGTGTCGTTTCCCTTTCTGTCACTGGGATCAAGCACCGTAAGATCGAACCCACTACAAAGCACCTCTTCCCATTGCAAGATAAATAGATCAAGTTGGCCAAACAAAACCCAAATATCGGAGAAGAAATACGAGGCTATAAGCAATCATGCATATAAGAGATCAAAGAAACTCAAATAACTTTCATGGATATAAAAAGATAGATCTGATCATAAACTCAAAGTTCATCGATCCCAACAAACACACCACAAAAGAGTTACATCATATGGATCTCCAAGAGACCATTGTATTGAGAATCCAACGAGAGAGAGAGAAATCCATCTAGCTACTAACTACGGACTCGAAGGTCTACAAAGAACTACTCACGCATCATTAGAGAGGCACCAATGGAGGTGGTGAACCCCATCCGAGATGGTGTCTAGATTGGATCTGGTGGTTCTGGACTCTGTGGTGGCTGGATGAATATTTCGTCGATGTCTCTAGGGTTTTTGGAATATTGGGGTATTTATAGAGCAAAGAGGCTGTGCGGGGGCACCCGAGGTGGGCACAACCCACCAGGGCGCGCCTGGGCCTCCTGGCGTGCCCTGGTGGGTTGTGCCCCCTCGGGGCACCCCCAGGCGCAGCCAGGGCCTGTTGTGTTCCTTCTGGCCCATAAAAATTCTTCGTAAAGTTTCGGGGCATTTGGACTTCGTCTGATATTGATTTTCTGCGAATGGGAAAACAGCAACTCGCACTTGGCATATGTCAATAGGTTAGTACAAAAAATGATATAAAATGACTATAAATGATTGTAAAACATCCAAGATTGATAATATAACATCATGGAACAATAAAAAATTATAGATACGTTGGAGACGTATCAACATCCCCAAGCTTAACTCCTACTCGTCCTCGAGTAGGTAAGTGATAAAAACATAATTTTTGATGTGGAATGCTGCCTAACATGTCATATCATATTTCTTTTCTTTATAGCATGGACATTTGGACTTTTAGTTGTTCAAAGCAACAATGTAGTTTTGACATGATAATTTAGATACTCAAGCATATCAACAAGCAACCATGTCTTTCAAAATATCAACGCTAAAATAAGTTATCCCTAGCCCATCATGCTCAAACATTGATCCATTCATGAAACACACTCGAATATTAGCTATACCCAATACTTAAGTACGATCATATTGCCTCCTAGTTGGTGCTTTTATAAGAGAAGATGGAGACTCAAAATAAAAATTGCATAAAGTAAAAGAAAGGCCCTTCGCAGAGGGAAGTAGGGATTTGTAGAGGTGCCAGAGCTCAAAGCGAAAAACTTAGAGATAAAAACATTTTGGGAGGTGTATCCATCCCACCAACGAAAACGACTTAGAGTTCCGAAAACTTTCCATGCTAGATATATCATAGGAGGTTCCCAAACAGAAAATAAATTTTATTCATTTTTCCACCATACTTTCACTTTCCATGGCTAGCCGTATCCACGGTTGCCCTCCATACCAACACTTTCCAAGGAATTTATTATTTGACAACATAAAGTAAATTCAATTTTTTTGCATTTCGGGACTGGGCATCCCTAATACCTTTGTCTTACTCTCGTGCAATGACAAGTGAATACACACTCATCGTGAGAATAACACATCTAGCATGGAAAATATTAGCCACCCCTCACCGCTCCGCGAGCGAAACAAACACACAAAAGAGAAGTTTATTTTGAAAATAAGAGATGGCACATACAAATTTGCTTAGAACGGCAAAATAATACCGCATATAGGTAGATATAGTGGACTCATGTGGCAAAACTGGTTTAAGGGTTTTGGATGCACAAGTAGATATCATACTTGGTGCAAAATGAAGGCTAGCAAAAGATTGAGAAGCGACCAACCCAGAAACTGATAATCTCATAAGCAAGCATTAAGCATAAATAACACCGAATAATGCACCACAAGTAGGATATAATTTCATTGCATGACTATTGACTTTCGTACTTGCATAGGGAATCACAAACCTTAACACCAATATTCTTACTAAAGCATAATTACTCACCAACATAACTCACATATCACATCATCATATCTCAAAACTATTACTAAGAATCAAGTTTATTTTGTCCAATGATCTTCATGAAAGTTTTTATTATATCCTTCTTGGATATCTATCACTTTGGGACTAATTTTCATGTGTTGCTTTTGACAAGCTCAAACAAATATAAGTGAAGATCATGAGCATACTTTTTTTTCTTTCTCTCAAATTAATTTAAGTGAAGCAAGAGAGAATTTCTTGAAAATTTTACTAACTCTCAAATAAATCTAAGTGAAGCAAGAGAGCACTAGAGCAAGTGAAGCACTAGAGATCATGCATATAAGAGATCAAAGAAACTCAAATATCGGAGAAGAAATACGAGGCTATAATCAATCATGCATATAAGAGATCAAAGAAACTCAAATAACTTTCATGGATATAAAAAGATAGATCTGATCATAAACTCAAAGTTCATCAATCCCAACAAACACACCACAAAAGAGTTACATCATATGGATCTCCAAGAGACCATTGTATTGAGAATCCAGCAAGAGAGAGAGAAAGCCATCTAGCTACTAACTACAGACCTGAAGGTCTACAAAGAACTACTCATGCATCATTGGAGAGGCACCAATGGTGGTGGTGAACCCCATCCGAGATGGTGTCTAGATTGGATCTGGTGGTTCTGGACTCTGCGGCGGCTGGATGAATATTTCATCGATGTCTCTACGGTTTCTGGAATATTGGTGTATTTATAGAGCAAAGAGGCGGTCCGGGGGGCACCCGAGGTGGGCACAACCCACCAGGGCGCGCCTGGGCCTCCTGGGGCGCATTGGTGGGTTGTGCCCCCCTCGGGGCACCCCCTAGGTGCAGCCAGGACCCGTTGTGTTCCTTCTGTCCCATAAAAATTCTCCATAAAGTTTCGGGGCATTTGGACTTTGTCTGATATTGATTTTCTGCGATGTAAAATACATGGAAAAAACAGCAACTGGCACTTGGCACTATGTCAATAGGTTAGTACCAAAAAATGATATAAAATAACTATAAATGATTGTAAAATATCCAAGATTGATAATATAACAGCATGGAACAATAAAAAATCATAGATACGTTGGAGATGTATCAGAAGGTCATGACGAACTGGTTTCCCATGGCCCTCAAGGATGGTGCGCGCTTGTGGCTCCTGAACCTCCCGGTGGGATCGATCTCCTCCTGGGATGAGCTGTGCAAGTGCTTCATTGCCAACTTCCAGGGTACTCGCGACCGCGCCCTTGCTGCAGGCGACCTGCGCCGCATCAAGCAGCAGCCAGGAGAGACCTTGCACAAATACATAGAACGCTTCACCAACGTTCGCCTCAAGATCCCTAAAGTGCTGGATGAGGCCATCATTTCAGCGTTCACTGATGCCGTTCGGGATGTCAAGATGAAGGAAGAACTCGCCATACACGAGGACCTGTGCTCGGCTCTGGAGATGTTCAACATGGCAACCGATGCGTGAGGGCTGAGGAAGGTCGCCTCTCCCTCCTTGAGCTCCCAGAGGCTGATCCTAAAGACAAGAAGGCCAAGGCCAAGGATGTGAAGCACAAGGGCCCGGCTATGCTCGCGGCCGAGCCTGAGATGAAGCGCGGTTGTGACCACCCTGAATCCTCCAAGGGCAGCCGCCCATCCTGCATCTTCCACAACATTGACAACCACAACACCAACGACTGCCAAGAGCTCAGGGCCATCCGCGACGGGCGCCTTGGCCGCCGCCCTGAGCGTAGCGACCATGTTACGACCGCAGAGGAGGCCGTGGTGGAGGCTGCTGGGACAACCGCGACCCCCGCCAGGACTGGCGTGATTAGCCTCGTGAAGACCGCTGGCTGGGCCAGCCTCGCAATGGCTCTTGGAGGGACCATCCTCGTGAGGACCATCCTTGGGGCAACGCCGGCCTTCCTAAGTTGCCGCCGCCAAGGAGGAACGATGACCACCGCCAAGATGATGGGGCTGGGGGCTTCCAAGAGCCTCGTGCTATTGCCTGTATTCTGGGTGGCGCGCAGGCCCCCGCCTCCCATCGCATCTTCAAGCAGTTCGCTCGTGAGGTGAACGTGGCCCTCCCCAAGCTCGAGGCGTCACGTCCCCTCAGGTGGTCCAAGTACGCCATCACCTTTGACTCTACGGACCAGCTCAAGTGCGCAGCCACCGCTGGCACGCTCCCAATGCTCTGCTCGCCGACCATCAACAACGTCCTCGTCACCAAGACACTCATCGACGGTGGCGCGAGACTGATTGTCATCTCTGCTGAGATGTTTGAAAGGCTCCAGGTGCCCTACGACCAGCTCCTCCCCACCAAGCCCTTCTTAGGAGTGACCGACGGCTCCACAGTCCCTCTGGGGCAAATTCGTTTCCCTGTCACCTTCGGCAAGCGCGACAACTACCGCACCGAGCTCATCGACTTTGACATCGCCCACATTCGCCTCTCGTACAACGCCATCCTCAGGTACCCGGCCCTCGCCAAGTTCATGGCAGTGACTCACCACGTCTACAACATCCTTAAGATGGCAGGAAGTTGCGGCATCATCATGATCGCCTACGATGAGAAGGATGCGGTGTGCTCCCTCGAGCGTGCCTACCAGGCCGCAGCGGTCGAGAATTCAGATGACGAGGGCGCCATCCATCCTCCTGAGGTCGTCCCCAAGAAGAAGAAGCAGCTACTCCTCCGAGGTCCTCAGGAGGCTAGGGCGTCCAATGATCGTACCTCATGCCCGGGCCCACTGATGGGGCGCCCTTCCCTCTCACATAGGAAGGCGCGCCCGGTGGCCCTCTCAGCTTGGGCCCGGGGGCTCTCCTCTGGAGGGCCTTTGACCTGGCCAGTGTCACGAGTGAGACGTTCGGGCACAATGTGGAGGCGTGCTTCAACGCACGCTTCCGTGAGCAAGGCGTAGGGCGCGAGGCGCCAGGCGCTCAGGAGTTCATCACCAAGGCGACCGGAGAGCTTCAGGAGGTGCGAGCCATGCGTGGCGAGTGCCGCCCCGCATCGCTCAATGCAACTGCTGCGCATGACATGGGTGGCGAGCCGCGTGTCTGTGTGAACATCCCAGGGCTCAATAGGGCCGCTTCTCAGGAGCGCTTCTGGCCATCCCACATTGGCCGGAGTGGGGGCTGCCCCCACAGCTGTGTCTGCATGCCGTTCGGCCTGCTGAACACGGCTTCCACGCATCAGCGTCACATGCAGGGCATCCTGGCGGCTCACAAGGCAAGGTGCCAGGCAACCCTGATGGAGGAGGCGTTGAACCCTCGCGAGCCTCCTAGACCTCCGGAGCCCCCCGAGGCTCAGGAGCCAGACGACTCGTGAAGAATGACCTCTTCGGCGTACATCTTCAGCTGCCCCAACACTTCTTCAACGACAGTGCTAGGTGACTTTTTGGTTTGTTCAATTGAGGGCACCCCTCGGTCTGCATCATCCTCAAGCTGTTAGGGCCAGTCCCGCAGCCGCACCATTTTGATTCATGTACTCCGGACCAGTATGCGTGCCTGTGTTATCATGGTTATCGACGTTACCCATGCTGTCTCGTTACCTATGGAGTCGCCCCTCGCGGCCTCTACGCGTTGCTAACCCGCCTCTTGCGCATCCTGCAACGGTGGCCACTGGCAATGCGCCTATGCTCGGGTCCGTCCCTGCAGCGTTGATAAACCTAAGAAACTGAGCTCTGGCTCCCGGCCAGCCCCGCGCACGTCACCTCACTGGGTCCTCGGTGCCTTCGTCTTCTTGTGGAAAGATCACTGGCAAAACAACAAGCGCGGCTATGTGCTATGTTTTCTTTCTTCGGCTAACTCACAGGGACCACCGGAGCCGGGACCACGAGCGGCCCCGCCAACACCTCGAGTCGCGACCCCTCGAAGGCACCCTCACGAGGCCAGGCACTCCTTTTTCATGCAGATCCCTTGCACGTTAAAGGGGGGGCTCCTGAGCATCGCGCCTCAGGAGATCCTACTAGCTCTCAAGCCCTCACCCCTGGCCTTGACCACGGCATCGCGACCTGGCATACCAGTGGCGGCCGACCCTCGCTCGAGGGCTGGGACCCGAGGACGTAGAGCATCCAGATGAGTGAGAAGGGGGGGGGGTCGGCACGAGTCCTGCTTGGGAGCACTACCGTGAGAAGGACATAGCTTGACGTCGCGCAAGAAGCTCCCCTCACAGCGAAAGAATCACCGCAGGCCCGCCAAGATAAGTCACCCTACACGCGTGATACGTCTCGAACGTATCTATAATTTTTTATTGTTCCATGCTATTATATTATTTGTTTTGGATGTTTTATATGCATTAATATGATATTTTATATTATCTTGGGACTAACTTATTAACCTAGAGCCCAGTGCCAGTTTCTGTTTTTTCCTTGTTTTTGAGTTTCACAGAAAAGGAATACCAAACGGAATAAAACCTTCACAATGTTTTTTCTTGGACCAGAAGACACCCAGAAGACTTAAAGATCAAGTCGGAAGAGCCACGAGGCGGCCACAAGGGGGGAGGGCGCGCCCAGGGGGTAGGGCGCCCCCTGCCTTGTGGGCCCCTCATGACTCCCCTGACCTAATTTTGCCTCCTATATATTCACATATATTCCAAACCACCAAAAGTATCCATGAAAACACTTTTCCACCACCGCAACCTTATGTTCCCATGAGATCCCATCTAGGGGCCTTTTCTGGCATCCTGCTGGAGGGGGATTCGATCATGGAGGGCTTCTACATCAACTCTATTGCCCTTCCGATGAAGCGTGAGTAGTTTACCTCAGACCTACGGGTCCATAGGTAGTAGCTAGATGGCTTCTTCTCTCTCTTTGATTCTCAATACCATGTTCTCCTCGATGTTCTTGGAGATCTATCCGATGTAATCTTCTTTTGCGGTGTGTTTGTCGAGATCCGATGAATTGTGGATTTATGATCAGCTTATCCATGAATATTATTTGAATCTTCTCTGTATTCTTTTATGCATGATTTGATATCTTTGTAATTCTCTTCAAACTATCGGTTTGGTTTGGCCAACTATATTGGTTTTTTCTTGCAATGGGAGAAGTGCTTAGCTTTGGGTTCAATCTTACGGTGTCCTTTCCCAGTAACAGTAGGGGCAGCAAGGCACGTATTGTATTGTTGCCATCAAGGATAAAAATATGGGGTTTACATCATATTGCTTGAGTTTATTCCTCTACATCATGTCATCTTACTTAACGCATTACTCTGTTCTTCATGAACTTAATACTCTAGATGCAGCCAGGAGTCGGTAGATGTGTGGAGTAATAGTAGTAGATGTAGGCAGGAGTCGGTCTACTTGACACGGACGTGATGCCTATATTGCATAATCATTGCCTTAGATATCGTCATAACTTTGCGCTTTTCTATCAATTGCTTGACAGCAATTTGTTCACCCACCATATTACTTGCTATCTTGCGAGAAGCCTCTAGTGAAACCTATGCCCCCCGGGTCTATTTTCCATCATATAAGTTTCCAATCTACTATTTTGCAATCTTTCACTTTCCGATCTATAAACCAAAAACCCAAAAATATTTACTTTACCTTTTGTTTAGTTTCATCTATCTCTATCAGATCTCACTTTTGCAAGTTGACCGTGAAGGGATTGACAACCCCTTTATCGCGTTGGGTGCAAGTTGTTTGATTGTTTGTGCAGGTATTGGTGATTTGTGTGTTGTCTCCTACTGGATTGATACCTTGGTTCTCTAACTAAGGGAAATACTTATCTCTAGTTTGTTGCATCACCCTTTCCTCTTCAAGGGAAAAACCAACGCAAGCTCAAGAAGTAGCAGGAAGAATTTCTGGCGCCGTTGTCGGGGAAATCTACGCCAAATCAAGACATACCAAGTACCCAACATAAAACTCTCATCTCTTGCATTACATTATTCGCCATTTGCCTCTCGTTTTCCTCTCCCTCACTTCTAAAACTATTTTCAAAAAGATATGCCTTTTTCTTCGCCCCTCTTCCGGTCGTCTTTTTTGTTTGCTTTTTGTGTGCTTTTGTGTCGGATTGCTTGCTTTGTCACGATGGCTCAATAGAATACCAAATTGTGTGACTTTTCCAATACTAATAACAATGATTTTATTAGTACTCCGATTGCTCCTGACACTAGTGCGGAATCTTATGAAATTAATGCCGCTTTGCTGAATCTTGTTATGAAATATCAATTTTCTGGCCTTCCTAGTGAAGATGCCGCATCCCATCTAAATAATTTAGTTGAGTTGTGTGATGTGCAAAAGAATAAAGATGTGGATAATGATATTGTTAAATTGAAGCTATTTTCGTTCTCACTTCGAGATCGTGCTAAAACTTGGTTTTCATCTTTGCCTAAAAATAGTATTGATTCATGGAATAAGTGTAAAGATGCTTTTATTTCCAAGTACTTTACTCCCGCTAAGATCATCTCCCTTAGGAACGATATTATGAACTTTAAGCAACTTGATCATGAACATGCTGCACAACCTTGGGAGTGGATGAAATTGATTATATGAAATTTCCCTACTCATGGTTTGAATTTGTGGATGATTATACAAATTTTTTATGCCAACTTGAATTTTGCTTCTAGAAATCTTTTAGATTCGGCCGCAGGAGGTAATTTTATAGAAATTACTTTAGGAGAATCTACTAAACTCCTAGATAATATTATGGTTAATTATTCTCAATGGCATACTGAAAGATCTTCCACTAGTAAAAAAGTGCATGCGATTGAAGAGATTAATGTTATGAGTGGAAAGATGCACGAGCTTATGAAATTATTTGCTAGCAAGAGTGCTTCTATTGATCCTAATGATATGCCTTTGTCTACTTTGATTGAAAATAATAATGAATCTATGGACGTGAATTTTGTTGGTCGGAACAATTTTGGTAATAACGCGTATAGAGGTAATTTTAATCCTAGGCCATTTCCTAGTAATTCCTCTAATAATTATGGTAATTCCTACAAAAATTCTTATGGAAATTATAATAAGATGCCCTTTGATTTTGAGAATAGTGTTAAATATTTTATGAGTTCGCAAAAGAATTTCAATGCTTTGGTTGAATGAAAATTGCTTAAGATTGATGATTTGGCTAGGAATGTGGATAGAATTTCTCTTGATGTTGATTCTTTTAAAATTAGATCTATTCCACCAAAGCATGATATCTATGAATCTATAAAGTCTATGAGAATCTCCATTGATGAGTGCAAAGAAAGAACCGCTAAGATGCGTGCTAAGCGAGATTGGTTTGTAAAAGCATGTTCTTCTAGTTTTTGTGAAAATAATGATGAAGATCTTAAAGTGATTGAGGTGACTGCTAATGAATCTTTGTTTTCCAATATAAATCTTGATAAACACGGGACCGAAGATGAGTCAACTTTAGTTAAAATGCGTCCCAATGATTCGGAGTTTTTAGATCTAGATGCAAAAATTAATAAAAGTGGGATTGGAGAGGTCAAAACTTTAAGTTTCGATGAACCCACTCTTTTGGATTTCAAGGAATTTAATTATGATAAATGTTCTTTAATAGATTGTATTTCCTTTTTGCAATCCATGTTGAATTCTCCTCATGCTTATGATCAAAACAAAGCTTTTACTAAACATATCGTTGATGCTATGATGCAATCTTTTGAAGAAAAGCTTGAATTAGAAGTTTCTATCCCCAGAAAACTTTATGATGAGTGGGAACCTACTATTAAGATTAAGACTAAAGATTATGAGTGCCTTGCTTTGTGTGATTTGGGTGCTAGCGTTTCCACGATTCCAAAAACTTTATGTGATGTGTTAGGTTTTCGTGAATTTGATGATTGTTCTTTAAATTTGCATCTTGCAGATTCTACTATTAAGTAACCTATGGGAAGGATTAATGATGTTCTTATTGTTGCAAATAGGAATTATGTGCCCGTAGATTTCATTTTTCTTGATATAGATTGCAATCCTACATGTCCTATTATTCTTGGTAGACCTTTCCTTAGAACGATTGGTGCAATTGTTGATATGAAAGAAGGAAACATTAAATTTCAATTTCCGTTAAGGAAAGGCATGGAACACTTTCCTAGAAAGAAAATTACGTTTCCATATGAATCTATTATGAGAGCTACTTATGGATTGCATACCAAAGATGACAATACCTATTTCTATTTGTGTTTTTATGCCTAGCTAAGGGTGTTAAACAATAGCGCTTGTTGGGAGGAAACCCAATTTTATTTTTGTTCTTTGCTTTTTGGTTCTGTTTTTCAATAAATAATTCATATAGCCTCTAGTTAGATGTGTTTTTGTGATTTAATTAATGTTTGTGCCAAGTAAGACCTTTGGGATGGCTTATGGTGATAGTTGTTTTGATCTTGCTGAAAAGCAGAAACTTTTGCGTCCAGGAAAATGATTTTCATTTTTTCAGAAGCGTGATTTTGATTTGATTCTTTCTGAAAAATATTGGTACACAAATTTACCAGGTTTTCATAATGTTTCAGAATTTTTGGAGTTACAGAAGTATTCGAGAGTTACATATTACTATAGACTGTTCTGTTTTCGATAGATTACATTTTCTATGTGTTGTTTGCTTATTTTGATGAATCTGTGGGTAGTATCAGGGGGTATGAACCATGGAAAAGTTGGAATATAGTAGATATTACACCAATATAAATAAAGAATGAGCTCACAACAGTACCAAAACTGGTGATTTATTTTCTTATACTAACAGAGCTTATGAGATTTTCTGTTGAGTTTTGTGTTGTGAAGTTTTCAAGTTTTGGGTAAGGATTAGATGGACTATGGAATAAGGAGTGGCAAGAGCCTAAGCTTGGGGATGGCCAAGGCACCCCAAGGTAATATTCAAGGACAACCAAGATCCTAAGCTTGGGGATGCTCCGGAAGGCATCCCCTCTTTCGTCTTCGTCTATCGGTAACTTTACTTGAGGCTATATTTTTATTCACCACATGATATGTGTTTTGCTTGGAGCGTATTATATGATTTGAGTCTTTAATTTTTAGTTTGCCACAATCATCCTCTCTCTACTCACCTTTTGAGAGGGACACACATGAATCGTGATTTATTAGAATACTCTATGTGCTTCACTTATATCTTTTGAGCTAGGCAATTTTGCTCTAGTGCTTCACTTATATCTTTTTAGAGCATGGCGGTGGTTTTATTTTATAGAAATTATTGAACTCTCATGCTTCACTTATATTATTTTGAGAGTCTCCAAATATCATGGTAATTTGCTTTGGTTATAAATTTAGTCCTAATATGATAGACATCCAAGAGGGGTATAATAAAAATTTCATATAAAGTGCATTGAATACTATGAGAAGTTTGATTCCTTATGATTGTTTTGAGATATAAAGATTGTGATATTAGAGTCATGCTAGTAAGTAATTGTGGATTGTAGAAATACTTGTGTTAAAGTTTGTGATTCCCGTAGCATGCACGTATGGTGAACCGTTATGTGATGAAGTCGGAGCATGATTTATTTATTGATTGGCTTCCTTACAAGTGGCAGTCGGGGATGAGCGATGGTCTTTTCCTACCAATCTATCCCCCTAGGAGCATGCGCGTAGTACTTCGTTTCGATAACTAATATAATTTTGCAATAAGTAGGTGAGTTCTGTATGAACAATGTTGAGTCCATGGATTTTACGCACTCTCATCCTTCCACCATTGCTAGCCTCTCTAGTACCGCGCAACTTTCGCTGGTACCATACACCCACCATATACCTTCCTCAAAACAGCCACCATATCTACTTATTATGGCATTTTCATAGCCATTCCAAGATATATTGCCATGCAACTTTACACCATTCAGTTTGTTATGACACATTCCATCATTGTCATATTGCTTTGCATGATCATGTAGTTGACATCGTATTTTTGGCAAAGCCACCTTTCATAATTCTTACATACATGTCACTCTTGATTCATTGCACATGCCGGTACACCGCCGGAGGCATTCATATAGAGTCATTTTGTTCTAAGTATCTAGTTGTAATTCTTGAGTTGTAAGTAAATAAAAGTGTGTTGATCTTCATTATTAGAGCATTGTCCCATGTGAGGAAAGGATGATGGAGACTATGATTCCCCCACAAGTCGGGATGAGACTCCAGACGAAAAATAAATAAATAAAGAGAAAAAAGAGGCCAAAGTGCCCAAAATTAAAAAAATGAGAGAAAAGAGAGAAGGGGCAATGTTACTATCCTTTTTCTCCACACTTGTGCTTCAAAGTAGCACCATGATCTTCATGATAGGGAGTCTCCTATGTTGTCACTTTCATATACTAGTGGGAATTTTTCATTATAGAACTTGGCTTGTATATTCCAATGATGGGCTTCCTCAAATTGCCCTAGGTCTTCATGAGCAAGCGAGTTGGATGCACACCCACTTAGTTTCTTTTCGAGCTTTCATAAATTTATAGCTCTAGTGCATCCGTTGCATGGCAATCCCTACTCACTCACATTGATATCTATTGATGGGCATCTCCATAGCCCGTTGATACGCCTAGTTGATGTGAGACTATCTCCTTCTTTTTGTCTTCTCCACAACCACCATATTCTATTCCACCTATCGTGCTATGTCCATGGCTCACGATCATGTATTGCGTGAAAGTTGAAAAAGTTTGAGAACATCAAAAGTATGAAACAATTGCTTGGCTTGTCATTGGGGTTGTGCATGATTTGAATATTTTGTGTGATGAAGATGGAGCATAGCCAGACTATATGATTTTGTAGGGATAAGCTTTCTTTGGCCATGTTATTTTGAGAAGACATAATTGCCTTGTTAGTATGCTTGAAGTATTATTGTTTTTATGTCAATATTAAACTTTTGTTTTGAACCTTATGGATCTGAACATTCATGCCACAATAAAGAAATTTTACATGGATAAATATGTTAGGTAGCATTCCACATCAATTTTTTTGTTTTTACCATCTACCTACTCGAGGACGAGCAGGAATTAAGCTTTGGGATGCTTGATACGTCTCCAACGTATCTATAATTTCTTATTGTTCCATGCTATTATATTATCTATTTTGGATGTTTTATATGCATTAATACACTATTTTATATTATTTTTGGGACTAACTTATTAACTTAGAACCAAGTGCCAGTTTCTGTTTTTTCCTTGTTTTTGAGTTTCGCAGAAAAGGAATACCAAACAGAATGAAACCTTCACGATGATTTTTCTTGGACCAGAGGACACCACGGAGACTTGGAGATCAAGTCGGAAGAGCCACGAGGCGGCCACAAGGGGGGAGGGCGCGTCCCCCTGCCTTGTGGGCCCCTCGTGACTCCCCTGACCTAATTCCGCCTCCTATATATTCACATACATTCCCAAACCACCAGAAGGATACACGAAAACACTTTCCACCGCCGCAACCTTCTGTTCCCATGAGATCCCATCTAGGGGCCTTTTCCGGCATCCTGTCAAAGGGGGATTCGATCACGGAGGGCTTATACATCAACTCTATTGCCCTTCTGATGAAGCGTGAGTAGTTTACCTCAGACCTACCGGTCCATTGCTAGTAGCTAGATGGCTTCTTCTCTCTCTTTGATTTTCAGTACCATGTTCTCATCGATGTTCTTGGAGATCTATCCGATGTAATCTTCTTTTGCGTTGTGTTTGTCGAGATCCGATGAATTGTGGATTTGTGATCAGCTTATCTATGAATATTATTTGAATCTTCTCTGAATTCTTTTATGCATGATTTTATATCTTTGTAATTCTCTTCGAACTATCTGTTTGCTTTGGCCAACTAGATTGGTTTTTCTTGTAATGGGAGAAGTGCTTAGCTTTGGGTTCAATCTTGCGGTGTCCTTTCCCAGTGATAGTAGGGGCAGCAAGGCACGTATTGTATTGTTTCCATCGAGGATAAAAAGATGGGGTTTCCATCATATTGCTTGAATTTATTCCTCTACATCATGTCATCTTACTTAATGCGTTACTCTGTTCTTCATGAACTTAATACTCTAGATGCAGCCAGGAGTCGGTAGATGTGTGGAGTAATAGTAGTAGATGTAGGCAGGAGTCGGTCTACTTGACACGGCGTGATGACTATATATCATAATCATTGCCATAGATATCATCATAACTTTGCGCTTTTCTATCAATTGCTCGACAGTTATTTGTTCACCCATCGTATTTTTTGCTATCTTGAGAGAAGCCTCTAGTGAAACTATGGCTCCCAGGTCTATTTTCAATCATATAAGTTTCCGATCTACTATTTTGCAATCTTTTACTTTCCAATCTATAAACCAAAAACCCAAAAATATTTACTTTACCTTTTGTTTAGTTTCATCTATCTCTATCGGATCTCACTTTTGCAAGTGACCGTGAAGGGATTGACAACCCCTTTATCGCGTTGGGTGCAAGTTGTTTGATTGTTTGTGCAGGTATTGGTGATTTGTGCGTTGTCTCCTACTGGATTGATACCTTGGTTCTCTAAGTGAGGGAAATACTTATCTCTACTTTGCTGCATCACCCTTTCCTCTTCAAGGAAAAAACCAACGCAAGCTCAAGAAGTAAGAACGCGTAGGCGTAAACCTTGCGATCAACATTTTGTCTCTTGCTATCTTGCTTGGGAAAGGATGTTTCCCTTTCAGCCTTTTGGGAGCCGCTTGTGAGCCAAAGGGGACCCCCGGAGCATCGCGCATCAGGGACTCTTACTAGACCTTGGGCTTCTCACCTCCTGGCCTTGACCACGGCATCGTGACCTGACATACCAGCGACGGTTGAAGCTTGCCTGGGGACTGGGTCCTACCGGCATAGAGAACTAAGCTACCGTGAGGATGAAAGGGGGAACCGTGCCACAACAAGAAGCGTAAATGCGGCATTGATTGGAAATAATAAGCATTAAGGCAAAAGCATCACAATTTCTACATACCCCTATGGGGCCCTTCATGGTTTTCTATGGGAACGAAGCAAAATGAAAAGGATCTCCCAATGACTGCGGCCTAAACAACATCGCCCACGGCGTCAGGCTGGCACTAGCCTCCACTAGGCTCGGTTGCGCTGACGCGGCGGCTCCACTACAAAAAAAAGACACATCCGTGACATTTTGGGCCGAACGAATTTTTTTTCCTGTCATACTTATGACAATAATTGTGACAAAACACGGTATCATCATATATGTGGTGGGGTCCTACTTCTATGACAAAAATTCATGACAGAAAATGGGCTTTTCATCCTGGGCGGGCCGGAGACGCAGCTGCATGACATTCTTTGGGTCGCCCATGACGGAAAAAACCGTGGTAGAAGCGAGGGCGAGGAAAATATCGGGGTGTTCCCGGTTACGATGGGTGGTCGGGGCCGAGCGATGCGCGTTTCTCTCATACACGCACGCGCGTGGGTGCGAGGCGTTGGGCTCTAACTGAACCCGAGCGAGGCGTTGGGCTCTAACTGAACCCGAGCGATTGCACTGCAGGCTACGCGTTACTGAACCCGAGCGATTGATCGATGGCTGTTAACTGAACCCGATCGAGCGATTCCTTTGCTACTGCTGCTAATTGAAGCCGATCGATGCTGCCTCTGGATGAACAGTGAGCGTTGCTGGGGGGTTTGGATGAACAGTTCCCGGTTGGGGTGGATGAACAGGAACCCGTGGTGTTGCCTCTGGATGAACAGTGAGCGTTGCTGCGGGGGTTTGGATGAACAGTTCCCGGTGGGGGTGGATGAACAGGACCCCGTGGTGTTGCCTCTGGATGAACAGGACCCCGATCGATCGAGCCGGTTG
>NC_057808.1:209625762-209644728 GCF_018294505.1 Triticum aestivum
AGGACCCCGTGGAGGGCTGGATGAACAGGACCACCCCGTGGAGGGCTGGATGAACAGTAGACGGTGGAGGGCTGGATGAACAGTAGCCCGTGGAGGGGTGGTTGAACAGGAGCCCATGGAGAGGGCTGGTTGAACAGTAGCCGGTGGAGTAGCGCGCGGTGGAGGCTGGATGAACAGGAGCCCGTGGATGAACAGTCACAGGTGGAGGCTGGAGGAGGTTGATGGTGGATGAACAGTAGCCCGTGGAGGCTGGAGGGGGTCGACGGTGGAGATGAACAGTATCCCGTGGAGTCCCATTTTGGGGTACGCCACACCCCTCCCAATGAACAGGACCCCCGTTTCGACCGTAGCGCTCCAACGAAAGTCTGTTTCCTCCGTTTTGCGGTACGCCACACCCCTGCCGATCAACAGGACCCCCGTTTCGACCGTAGGAGGTCTGTTTCCTCCGTTTTGTGGTATGCCAGACCCCTCCCGATGAACAGGATCCCGTTTCGACCGTGGCCGATCGAACACAAGGCCGTTTCCTCCGTTCTGCGGTACGCCAGGCCTCGTTTCCATCAGCTGTTCCGTCCAAGCCCTCCCGATGAACACGACGACGCATTCCGTTCCGACCCAGCCGGTTGGCTCCCCATGAACACGACGACGACGCAGTTTCTCCGTTTCGACCCAGCCATGTACACGAGCCCTGGCCGTACGTATGCGCGAGTAGGCGTTCGAGACCCTGCCCATTTGTACGTATGTGGCCGTATTTTCTTTCTTGCACACTAGCCACTGTACATACGTGTACATGCTACGTGCGCGCCTCTACTACGACACGTGCGCGCCTCTACATCGACCAGTATGTACGTACACG
The DNA here is from genome assembly GCF_018294505.1 of Triticum aestivum. Lineage (NCBI taxonomy): Eukaryota > Viridiplantae > Streptophyta > Magnoliopsida > Poales > Poaceae > Triticum > Triticum aestivum. Next base: position 209,626,616 of record NC_057808.1, read on the forward strand.
TTCGCGACCAGAATGACAACGCTACGTACGCTTCGACCAGGTGGGTCCCGACTGTCAGGCACTTCCTTGCCTGCGAAGATGTAGCTGGTGGGTCCCAGTAGTCAGGGGGCGTATCATTTTTTTTGCCCGGACGCACTTCCTTGCGTGCGAAGATGTAGCTGGTGGGTCCCAGCAGTCAGGGGGAAACGTTTTTTTGTGAAATACGGTGGCCCGTCCGGTGGGTCCCCGCTGTCAGGTGGAGGAATAATTAATTTGCGTGTAATAAGGAGGCACTTCCTTGCTGCGGCCGTGGACCCAGCTGTCAGCCTCTCCATGTACAGTCCACGTCCGATGGAAGCCGTTCCTTGACCACGTTGACCATGCCACGCCGAGAGCACCAGGGCGGTGGATGACGGCGAGACCTAGGAAGGGGACGACAGGGAGCCGAGGAAGACGTGGCAGTGGAAGCCCGCGCGGAGAGGAGTACGAGGGTTCACTGGTTCGGCTGCGGTGTGAGGCTGCCGTCGCCGCAGAATAACAGGGGGTGTGGGTGAGTAGAGGGATGGCCCGGCCAGCGGTGGGAGTAGTAGGGGGCGGTGAGGCCTCCGCGGCATCATAACTGGCCACGGGAGGCAGGAGCACGCGGCACGACTGACGCTGGTTTGGGCGGCTGGAGCAAGAAGACCAGAGGTTGAAGAAGCACTACGACCGTTGGATGGACATCGTACGGTCACTGGACCTAGAATCATTCATATTGACTAAGTTGAAAAAGCCCTCCATCCCCGTCAACTTAGTAGGCCCACAAGTCAGCCTCCCACCAAGGTGGGTCCCAGCTAGCAGGGGGAGTATTCATTTTTTTCTGCGTAATAAGGAGGCACTTCCGGTGGGTCCGAGCTGACAGCGGGGGGAACGTTTTTTTTCGCGAAATACGGTAACCCGTCCGGTGGGTCCCAACAGTCAGGGGGGAAACGTTTTTTCGCAAAATACGATGGCCTGTCCGGTGGGTCCCTGCTGTTAGGTGGAGGAATCATTATTTTCCGCGTAATAAGGAGGCACTTCCTTGTTGCGGCTGTGGACCCAGCTGTCAGCCTCTCCATGTACAGTACACTTCCGATGGAAGTCGTTCCTTGACCACGTTGATCACGCCGCGTTCCGTTGCATGCATGCATCCATGGGTGTGGTGCGTCCCCACTGTCAGCCTCTCACGTACAGTCATCTTCCGATGACTCTCGGTTGTTGACCATGTTGACCACACCGTGTCGAGCGCACCAAAGGCCGGTGGACGATGGCGAGGCCCCAGACTGGAACGACCCGGAGATGGGGAAGACAGGGCAGTGGAGTCGCAGATGGAGAGGAGTGGGAAACTTGACTGGTTCGGGTGCGCGGCAGCACAGCCGCGGTGCCGCCCACGGGAGACAAGAGCAAGAACAGAGGTTGAAGAAGGAGCACGGCTGTTGGATTAACATCCAACGGTCCAGCTGCTAGAATCATTTGTTGATTAAGTTGACAAATCCCTACGTACATGTCCGCTTAGTAGGCCCACAAGTCAGCCACCAAATCTGACGGGTCCCAGCTGTCAACGGGAGGAATAATTTTTTTCACATAACAAGGAGATACTTCCTTCCGTGCGAAGGTAGAGTCGGTGGGTCCCAGCTGTCAGGTGGAGGAAACATTTTTTCAGCTTAATAAGGAGGAACTTTCCTTGCGTGCGACCATGGACCTCGTGGGTCCTAGCCGTCAGGCTCTCCACGTACAGTCCTCTTCCGATGACTCTCGTTTGTTGACCACGCCGCACCGAGCGCAGCGAGGCGGTGGACGACGGCGAGGCCCGGGAGGGGAACGACTCGGAGATGGGAAGACGCGGCAGTGGAGTCGTAGATTGAGTGGAGGAGAAGGGTTATAACTGGTTCTTGTGCAGCGTGGGGCTGCAGTTGGTGGAGAATAACAGGAGGCGTGGAGGGGTGGAGGGATAGCCTGACCGGCGGTGGGGTAACACTTCGCAGCGATGCGTGCTAAGCAGAGCCGCTAGCCGCCGAAGGCCGGACCAGGTGGTCCCGGCGACGCTGGAGGAAGAAGACGAGAGATTGAAGGTGCATGCCGACCAAGTTGACAACGCCCTGCGTAGTCTTCGACCTATTGGCCCACATGTCACCCTGCAAAAATGTGGCATATATTTAACCCATGTTTTCTAGAATGTATAGTCCATTTGCTGGGCTGGGTGAACAAATAATTTCGCGTCAATGCGGCCCATTTATATTATCTAAGAAATCCCAGCCCATTTACACTTCCTTCAAATACACGAATTAGCTGGGCTCATTATATATATAATGTTATGTTAGAAAGAGCAATTAATATCAAAAATAAACCGTAGAGGCACATTTTTTATATACATAATTAAAAAATTAGCGAGTTATTGCTTAAAAAATGAGTGCGTTATTATTACATTGGTCCTTAAAATATTCGCAAGATTTTGTACGCAATCACCAGGATTTTCCTTGCCTATGAGTCAAAAACAACCAGGATTTTCCTTGCCAACTTCTGTTAAACATTTACTTTTATAAGTTAATAACACTGGGATGTTTTTGTTATGTATATATAAGTCTCTATAAAATATACGATAATAGTAATAATATAAATATATATAATGTGGTTAAAAAAATACATTGGGCTGCCGATCTTTAAGAAAAAGCCCATAGGCCGGTATGGACCTCAAAAAATAAGTTGAAACCACTATCACCATATGTCGTGGGCTACACATGTTAAAATACAAAACCTAGACCTAGCTGATACTTGTTCGCCCTCTGGAAAAAAATGATACCAGATCCCCGAGCGAACTGGATTATAGAGGGGGTCGGCGGCACGACTGAAGAAGCACATCAGGAGCGATTTTTTTCTTCAGTGGATGGCTCTCGATGGCGTTTTTTTTACTTGCCTCTGCACCATACAACTTGTATTTTTAGCCTCCCAGTCTATGGTGGACCAGCAGCCCATTTGCTGGGTGGGCCAACCTACAGAAACCAGCACTCGATTTTTCATCAAGCCCCAAAAACAACGCAGTACTATGTTTGTTTTGAGGCCGAAAACATTACGACAAGGGTTGAGCGGGGGAGGGGGCAAGACAGAGCAAAAAGATTAAAAAGAGCTGATGCGCCATTGCTACCCTAACAAAGCAGTTGCAATTCTTCTCGGGAAGAAGGTGCGCCGTTGACACCCACACGTCACATACCCCACAGTAGGCATACTAACAAGTTCACACACAAGCACAACAAAAAAGGTAAACATTCGTATCAAAGTCAGGTTCACAGGACACATATTCATAGCCAACATTCACTATCAACAACTCAAAAGATTCATATATACACAAGTTCAGCATGTCTATGGATCCAAATGATTGATAGATCACACAACAATATTCATAGATAATTCATAAAAAAGATTCAGACATACACATGTTCAGTATGTTTATGCATCCAAATGATTGACATCACAGCCAATATGATCCATGGACGAACTTTAATTACCTAGGGTATAGACTGGTAAATGGTGTTCAGTCGGGGGTACTTCTTGCTAAAATTAATGCTTGTACGAGAAAACTTTCGAGTACATAAGATGCAGCACAGACAATCTGAACTTTGCTTGTAGGTTTATCCCAAATAGTGGCCTCGTGCCGAGGGAGGTTTGAGCAACTTGGCCACTACTTTCATCCAACTAGTTTACTGGCTCATCTTGGTCCTATAGCTCACCAAAATTCTACATTACAGACTAGTAAATGGTGTTCAGTCGGAGGTACTTCCTGCTAAAATTAATGCTTGTACGAGTAAACTTTCGAGTACATAAGAGGCAGCATAGACAATCTGAACTTTGCTTGTAGGTTTATCCTCAAATAGTGGCCTCGTGCCGAGGGAGGTTTGAGCAACTTGGCCACTACTGTCATCCAACTAGTTTACTGGCTCATCTTGGTCCTGTAGCTCGCCAAAATTTTACATTGCAGAGGAGAAAGGAGGCGGTTGAGAAAATGAACCACCCAAATTTTTTGTGCAGTTCAGCTGAAATGGAGCATCCCTGGCGTGCAGACTGATTAAGTGCTAGATGAATATACGCGTTAGCCAACTTGTCTGGAATCTTTAGACTCCATGCCATACAGTTCGCTACCATATGTGCCAATAACCAAAAGGCACAACTTGGGACCAAAGACTGGACTGCGTTTTTCTGGACTATGCGCCAAGCAATATTTTTGGCGTTCACTCTCCTAATACTTGGAGTTTGACAATTTGTTGACGCCGGTTGATACCCGAATGAATATAGGCACTTCTTCTTGTCAACATTGATGCTTGTCTGAGTGAACTTTGGAGTACATAGCAGCAGCATAAGTACCTGTCCATCTGATCTTTTTGTGCAGTTCTACTGAAATCACCCATGTAATGATTTGCCTGCGAGTTCAGGCTCCAAGTTAGTCCTTTATGAAATCGGCAAACAGTAGCACAATACCAAATTACCAATACATATGACAAGCACAATACCAAATTACCAATACATATGACAAGCACAATAATCAGGATAAAGACCAGTACCAACCTGTGTGAGGTAGCATATCAATTACTATTTCCTTTCACTGGAAGCCGAGATAAGCCTAGCGACTGACAACAAAGGAAGAATGCAAGCCGAGATTAGCGACTAACAGGAAAGGAAGGAAGCTGTCGAGGCCATGAAGCACCCAAAGTTTTTGTGCAGTTCCACCAAAATTGAGCATCCCTGTTGGCACATATATTGAGAGAGTGAGATTACTGTAATAGTGGGACTAGTTGATGACACATACACTAACAAATAGAAGCACCCTCATTATCTTAATGGGTAAAGTTAGCATTCCCTCCCTGCTCCACCACATGATTCACCTCCATAGACAAACATACACACGTACATGATTCAGCATAGGGTGCTACTAAAGATTTGTTTTACTCCGACAGGAAAATTAGGCAGCAATAAATTAGTGGTACCTAAGTACTCCTAATTAATTTAGTGAGACAGCAGAAGTGGAAGGGCTCCCTTGAGGATTGTCTCACATGTAAGGTAGTCGTTGCCGGAGCCCTTGAATGGCCTCGACTGAGGCCTCTGGCTTCAGCAAGATTGCCTTGGCACTGTTTACTCTTCTTCTTCCTCTTCATGCTCTGTTTCTCATTCTGCTCACCAGTTGGTGAAACCAAGTACATGATTGGCCTTCTATTTCAGAATTGGTTTTGTCAGTGAGGGAGTACAAGTGTACTAGTAAAAAATAGCATTATTTTCTCATGGCAGTCGCAAAATAGAGATGAACACATGCATTAAATATCATTCTTACCTAAAGGAAGGCTATGGTGCCAATATGGATGATGAGGATTGGAACACATATCTCCCTTTGTGCAGTTCCACCGAAATGAACCAACTGTTCCATTCTGACATTCCAGTTAAACAGCGCAAAAGTCACTTCTTTTAAGAAGAGTTTTGTGCAGTGCACCAAAAGGTCATAACAACAACCAGGTGAAATGGATATCCCTGTTTGCACAAAAAGCTACAGAGGAAACAGTCAGAGTCTCAAACAATTACAGGCAAAAACATTTGGCTAAACTTGTCATGGCTTATAACAGTGGCATGGCTTCATTTTTACTAGGGGCATTAGATTAAGAACATCTAAATATTTGGTATAAGGGCATGGGACAGTGGGTGCACCAGCAGTCTAGCACCATGTACCTAAACAGGGGCAGAAAGTGGTGATTCATAGTTTGTTGCCCCGAGAAACAAACATCCAAGAAACATATCTGGGTTGGTCCCATTTTTGTTCACTCTAGCCACCTACTCCTATGTGTGGATAGCAAATCTAGTCCTGGTCATACCACTGTGTATAGTGTTACCCCTATATTTCCCTTTTCGACCAAGAGACCGGTTGGATGACCAGCCTGTACTACTTTCACCCCCATTCCTTCCTGTTTGTACCAAGTCTGATGTACTACATACTAAATTCCCCCACCCCCACTTTATTTCTTGTTTGAACCAAGTACAAGATTTGACTCCATGAAGTAGCTTTACCTCTAACAATAGAAAAAAAATAGGTGACGTTGGACCATCCGATCAAGAGGGGCTGAGAGGTAGAAAATGATGCACATGCAGCGACGTAGCGAGCTGAGGAAGTAGAGCTAAGGCGGTTTCGAAGGAAGATATACCTGAAGGTCGTCGGGATGTGGATAGGTGGGCGGCGGGAGGCCGCATCCGCCCACACTAGGGCAACGACGAAGGGATCTGAGGACCTCCCGCGTCGGTGCTCGGCCAGAGATAACGGTGCGGCCGGCAGTGGGTCTCCTCCCTCGCTGTCGACGACGGCCAAAACGTTGCCCCTCCTCCCCTTCACCGGCGGAGGGGGATACGTCTGGATCTGTAACCAGCGGTGAGGATAGAAAGACAGTGTTTTTTGAAGGGAGAAAGACAATGTTACCACCCCTATCTTGTTTAGATCTGGAGAGGATGAGATTGTGTGAATAGAGCAACCCTGGAAAGCAAGCGCGGAGGCTCCGGCCTATATATACGTAGTGGGGTAGTTTTCCTTTTTCACTCCATCAAAACAATCATTTAAAATTGTCTACTACGTGCCATGTCGCCGTTTTTTAGTTGTTGATTGTTTTTTGAGATAGCTACCCGCTTGTTCCAAGTGGTGTTACGGTGTGCCAGGTCGCACTTTGTATTGTTCAAGTCCGGTACAAGTCCCTCCATTAAATGAACAACCACCCCCTCGTAAAAATTGTGAATAAGCCCACGGCTAAAATTATCGGAAACATGGGTTGCCCCAACATGCATTATTATTTATATTTTCTACTCCCTCCGTTCCTAAATATAAGTCTTTTTTATTAGCAACACCTAAGACAAGAATTTTTTTATTAGCAGTGAACCCCACATGTCATAGACACAAAAAGTGTGGCAAGATTCCCTTAGGCAAGCCAAAGCGTGTCTAACAATTTGAGCAACTCAAGTTAGGCAAGTGTGGCAAGTGTGGGAAAAATAATGTGGCAACATAAGACAAACATAGTCGCAATCCAAACAGCCCCGTAATTTTTTGTGACATGCATGAAAATTTGGTTAGTTAAATTTATAGTCAAAATTTGGCAAGGTGCATCAAATCAACACATGCAAGTATCAAAAGGGAAGTCATGGCATGCATGCATGCATTGTACTCCCTCCGTTTCCAAATATAAGTCTTTTTAGAGATTGCAACAAGTGACTACATACGAAGCAAAATATGTCTACATACATCCGTATGTAGTAGTCCATTTGAAATGTGTAAAAACACTTATATCGAGTGCAGTGCTTTGATGTGTCGCGTCAACTCGTACAAGACTGAGAAGTTTGATTACTACAACACCCTCTCCCTCGCGGACTGAGCTCCGGGGCCTTAATTGCACCTGCCTTTGGCTGCATGACAGGTGGGCCAACCACCTGTTAGGCCCACCTGTCATAGACGCAAAGGCAGGAGCAGTAAGTCAATGAAGCTACGTCCCTCCCTCGCGCATGAGCGTGGTGGCTGGCAGGACTAGTAGGAGCTTTCCCTACATGCTTCTTGACGGCGGCGAACTTGCGGATGGAGTTGACCATCATGTCGTCCATGCGAGAGGCGAAGCCGGCGTCGGCGAGGGCTACGATCAAATGTACTATTATTTGGAATCAACATCAAGTGTATTCAAAAAATAGAATTCGAGTTCATGTAGTACACATAGTTCATAACTATCTCTATAGTAATCATGTGGTGTGTTATTAAGGTAATACACGAATAATGGTTGAAGTTGGCAACAATCATGATTGTAGATTCTTATTGAAATAGAGAAACGAATTCAAATTCAGTTCGAATTGCAGCGGTAGTATAGACATTTGGAATGCACTAAAATGTTGGTATGAGTAGGTTACATGCATTATACAGCAAGCGAACAATTTTAATTGGACATAACATGGATTCATACTCCCTCCTTCCATCTATATAGGGCGTAATGCGTTTTTTAAGACCGTCTTTGACTATTGACAAGATTAATAGTACATGACATGCACAATGTGAAAATTATATCATTGAAAGAACCTTCACAGACGAATTTAACGGTGTGCTTTGTGTAAGTTGCATGTCATATATTATTTCTCTAATATTTGGTCAAAGTTAGCATCGAAAAACGCATTAGGCCCTATATAGATGGAAGGAGGGAGTATCTTTGAATAGCATTTTTTATAGTAAAACGGGGCAAGACTCTCTCTTTGTGTGGTGTGAATAGTTTTATTTTTTCGTTTTCTTTTTGGTTGAGGGAAGTGCGAATTGATTTGGTACGTACAAGTACAATATTACACGTTAGGCTTGTCCCTAAAATTCAACCCGCGCCTTGTTATATCCCGAAAATTCAGATATCGTGCTCCCAAAACTGGCGCCTTCACAACCCGTGCCTTGCTATCCTGAAATTACAACGCGTGCGAAAACTCCCTCCAGCTGCCAAATCCCGACACGTGAAATCCCCCTTCTAACCCTGAGCCGAAAGGGCCACTAGTTCAAATCGATGGGGGGTACTTTTGTAACACGCCCTACATTTTGGACAAGCGCGTCCCTAAGTCATGGTTCACCCCCTCCCATCGCCTCCTTTTTGCCATTCGAAATCCCAGGCCGCCATAACCTCTCCGCTCCAGCCGTGAAACCCCACCCTCCTCCGTCCGCCACCTCACCGCTGCCCAGCCGGAGCCTCTTCCCCGATGATGTCGTCCACCGCAACAGCTCGACATCCCTCGTCCACCTCCCCGGATGAGGATCCGTCGTCCATCTCATCGTCCCGCCGGTTCAGACGCCCCGTCCTCCACCTCCAAGGAGCTGCTCCGACAATCGCCTTGTCTATCGCGGCTGCTCCATCCCCACAGTGCCGCCTTAACCTGCTCCACCGGAACCGCATCATCCTCACCGACTCCCCGGACGAAGCCGAGGCCTACCCGGCGCCACCAAAGAGGTTGTACACTCATCGCACCGCACCTTCTCCTTAGCTCGACCTCCCGACGCCGACGGTGCTACATCCCGCACCCCCATGGAGCGGCTACCTTGAAGCCGGCGCCGCGGGCGACATCTCCATGGCGGCTCTCCCCCAGTGCGAGGCCCCTTCGGCGGCGGCGTCCATACCATCCGGATCTGCTGCTGCTCCGGCTCTTGCTCGCTCGCGCTGCTGCTGCTGCTCCGGCTCTCGCTCGATCGCTCGCTCGCCCAGCTGCTGCTGCTCCGGCTCTCGCTCGCTCGCGCTGCTGCTGCTGCTCTCCCCCTCGCTCGTGCTGCTGCCCTGCTCCAATTTAGCTACACTTCAGTCGACTGAATCGACTTTTGGGTCAGTCAATTTTCAGGGGGGGGGGGCTCGCCGGAGTTAAGGAAGAACCACCTGCAGCGGGGACGGGGGCTCGCCGGAGAGGTACCCCACTATCTATCTTAGGGTTCAGGGTGTGGGGCGGGGGGCCTATTGGGCCAGCCGGGGCGGCGGTGGGGAGTTGTTTCGGGGCGGCGAGGCGGCGCTGGGGCCAGCGGCGAGGCTGGTGGTGGCTGGCGGCTCAGGGAGGTGCAGGTTGAAGATGAACTGCAGGCCCTCCCTAATCTACATGTCAAGTGCCTCTCTGCTACCATTGCGTTCAGTTTCGACAGTAACATTCAGATTCCACAGTAAATTTCAGTTTCGACAGTTAAGTTCAGAGTCAACAGTTTTTACCTCATCTGTTGCAGTCAGGTTGTTTTTGGTGATGTAAATTTTACATCTATTTTACATCATCTATTGGAGATGCTATTAGAATCCCACTTGAGATTGACGATGTCTGTCTTGTGCTGCTTCAGCCTTGACGTCTTACGGCTCACCGGGGCTCCTCCAATGACAGAATGATCCATCACAACAGAGCAGTGCCCTGGACACCGTCTACAGATTCCTTAGATCTTCCTCCACACCTTCGACAGCCACCTCTGCCTCAACTGCTTCAGCGACCAACCCAACGATGCTGAGGTCGACACGGGTACGGCAAAGAGGTTGTACACTTGTTGCATCACTTATTACTATACATTCATGTCGATCCATTAGGGCTATTTTGGTTCAACGGAAAAACATAGCAATAGGGAATTTTCCAATGGCACTCTACTATTCAATTATTCATGCATTTTGTTGAAAGGAATGAAGCAAAACATCCACCTAGACCTACTTTTCAAAATCCTATGCATGAAAACAAGACCACGTGCATTAGTGGCAGAATAACATTCTAACTGTACACGCTTTCGTATGGTTTCACTTTATTTTGGCCATGTTTCTTAGCATTCCTCTGCTCTTCCAATTCCTGTAAACCAAACACCCAAGTTGACAGAAATCCTGTGTTTACAAATGCTCTGTTTACCATGTGCATTCCTATCCTATTCCGGTGTTTTTCCTATCCCTGCATTTTTAGAATCATGCAAGCCAAATGAGCCCTTACAGAATTACTTCACTTACATGTAGGTGTCGAAGGGAACTTTGTGTGGTTTGTCCTGCTCCTGTCGCAACGTCGTCCACCTCAACTGAGCTGCTCCATCGACAGAAACATCCACCAAACCAGACATCACGACTCCTGAATATCTTTCGCCGCCTCACATCTCCTTCCCTGCCGTCGGCACCCACCGCAACGGCATCACCATCATCGACTCAGCAGATGATCCTGAGGAGTACACGGGTCCACAAGAGAGGTCGCACTCTTTTGTTTCTGCTTATGTTATGCATTGCTTAAAATTACCTGCTACTTTATCGTCCTGTTCACCTCTTGGACTCCAAGTCAGGTCCAAATTAATGTTCAAACTTTATTTCTAAATTATTTGTGGGGCACATATCGAGGAAGCAATGAATAGCATCTCTATCTAATATCTGGTTCACCTAGGGTATGTCTATGTTGTTCATCTTGGGTGGGAAACAAATAGTAAAGCAATCATCATCTGTCTTTTTATTAAATTAAAGCAATCATCAGCCTGCTATCATTATTTTTGGATCCATCCACTGGTTGGTACCATCACTCTAAATTTCTGCATGCTCTCCTTACATAATCTCACCATATTTTTTCGTATGCATGTCAGATATTGTACACAGTCATGCTGAACATGTAGAGAAAAAGAGAAGAGTTTTGCACGGCAATGCAATGCCATGCAGACATCGCTCCATGGTGGGTTCAATGGCAAACCCTCCCCACCCCTCTCCAGATTGTAATCCAGAGGAAGATATCTGCTCTGAGGCGGATTCAGACGCCGCTGACCACTCCTATTTACCGCCAAGATGTTTGCTCTACCTTGGCATGATGATGTTAGTCATATCATGCATATGTTGCCTTGCAGTGCCTACTTTTGACATCATATATGTCATCTGCTTAGTTTAGACATGTTCTGTAATGCCACCTGTTTAGTTTCAATATCATATATGGGAATTATGCAGTCTCATGTCTTTTAGCCAGCCATAATATACGTGAAATGTGCAATGCCATCCTGTTTAACCAGGCATCATATATTTGAATGATATCTTGCCCATCCTTTTCTTCATTACATTTCCATTTGTCGACAATGTTTGTACATTAAACTACTCTTCCTGTGAATTAGCCATTTGGGTGGGAGATTAAAAAAATCTGGAGTGAAAACGAGGCCTTTAGAGCAGACAGTGCTACCTGTCGAAGCAGATCTCTTGTTGGGTCCCGATAGCTCCTCAGAGATGGATTCAGAGACAGATTACCAGTCCTATTCCCCCACCGAGGTGTATGCTCTAACTTGGCACGGTTATACTGCTCATATCATGCATATGGTGTCTTGCATTGCATAGTTTAGACATCATATACACAATATTCAACACCATGTTCTTAGTTCAGACATCATATCTAATGCCCTCTGTTTAGCATATAAATCACATATGTGAATTAAATAAAGCGACCCTGATTACTTAGATAACATGTAGGTGAATTATGTCATGCGATCTTATTTAGTTATTCATCATATCTTTGAATTATGTTATCCTATGCTATCCAGTTTAGATAGACATCATATATGTGAAATTATGTCATGCTATCCGTTTTAGTTAAACAATATACATGTCAACTATTTCATGCCCTCTTTTTTCCACACTATCTATTGCATCTGTCTCTCATACAATGTCTGTACATTCAACTATGTTTCCTGTTTATCAGCCATTTGAATTGGAGCGGGTGATGCCAGCATCTAGCGGACTAAAAACACGATCTTCAAATAAAACAGTGCTACCTCTTGGTGGAGATAGCACCCCGGTTGTACATGCACGAGAACCAGCCCTACCACACATAACCCAAACTCTCACAGATTGTACCCCTACTGCGATGGACAGAGAACCAGCTTCACCCAATCTAACCCCAACCCCAGCAGATAGTAACCCAGTTCCTGTTGACACAGCACCATCTCCACCACAGAGCTCCCAAACAAGAGCAGTTAGTAAGGCAGCTCCAGTGCCCAAAGGGCCAGTACTACCACGACGAACCCCAACTCCACCAGTTAGTACGCCTATTCCTGTGGAGGAAGCACAACCAGCTAGTCGTAGTTTAGCATCTATCGCATTTGATGTTGTTAAATCGTATGTGCGTATCTTCCCATCTTGGAAATATTATACTGAAGATGAAGAAAAATGCCAGTTGCAAGTGTTTGTCCAGGAGTTATGTGTAAGTAATGTTATTCATGGCAATTACTTTGCTTTGTCCCACACATCCTACCTCCATGATGGTTATAATACAACAAATTTTCCCATTTTTCTCTATAGAGAAGGACCGATTTGGAAACTCGGGATGAGGTAACCTGTGCTAATACCTCTGCTATCTTCAAGAATGCTTGGTGGCAGTATCGGAATTACCTAAAGAAAACATACTTCATCGGCAAAGAAACTCATCAAATTCCCTTACGTTCTCCTGAGACACATTTACTGGACGATGACTGGGAACGCCTTGTTCTGTACTGGTCCCGAACCAAGAATGTGGTAAGGTCTATGAGCTCATTTTCTATTTTTACGTACTATATTCTTGCGTCTTACTGTACTCTGTTCATGCAGAACAAGTGCCTAAACCTGAAGAACAACTGCTCTAATTTAAGATTCCATTGCTATCATAGTTCAAAAAAGCGCTAGGCTTTAATTGTGCGTTTTGCCACCGCCTTGCGCTTTACTGACCAAAGCGCATGCTTATGCGCAGTTATGCACAGATTAAGCGTAGTTATGCGCAATGCGTTTCGCCAATGCCTAGAGCCTAGGCGCGCTTAAGCGCTCGCTTAGGCGCGCCTTTTTTTAACTATGATTGCTATCGTGCATACTGCTTTGCTCTTGTATCACTGTATTTACTCATACAAACTTATTTTTAAATTGAAGGATCCAATCGAAACTCCAATGGCACAGCAGGTATGTTCACGCATGTTTCTTTAACAGGCTTGCTCTTACCAATAGCTCTGTTGATTTCAATTTCAATTGTGTATACAGTTGACTTCTCATATCATGCACATTACTAGCATCACAACAGAGCCAATAGTGTTGTTGTAAATGTAGACCCGTGGTACCCATCTGAAATATTGTTGTGCCGTGTAGTTTCCCACGCTTTGTATTCTTTCACTACTGCTTTGTCTTGAACTGATATGATTTGAACCATGTCTCTATTTTGAATTGGCAAGACAATGCAGTGACCATAGGACATAGATATATGTTTGTTTGATGCTTTTATTATGTACTAGTACTTGGCAATAGAAGACTTGGTAGTTTAATCCTGTCCACCTTACTAATGAACTGGTTCACCGAAATGAGTTTCATATACTAGTACATGCTAAACCTGTTATGTGTCTGCTTGCTTCTTCTTTTAGAATGCTGACAGAATATTGGGGAAGAGTGCCTTATTAAGCAATGGTAAAGGAAGTAATGCAGATAAGGTTCAGGATAGTGACACATCCTTGTTGGTCTCCAACAAAGCTGATAAAACAGCTAAGGAAGACTATCTCGAAGACTGTGAGACAACCCCAAAGTCCTGTCTTGGTTTAGTGTTCGAGTTACTAGCCACTACCGCTTGCACAAGCTATTCAAACTCACTGTCTGAATCAGTTCGGTTTCTTGAGTCTCAACTACAAGCTGAAAGACATCGATCAGCTGTGCTGCGACAAGAAGCGGAAGGAATGCGGAAGTCCCTGGAGCATTCAGATGCATACTTTCTGGTGCAACAGCAAGCGTTGGAGGATTTTAGCGCCAAACATGACAAAGCTAATAAGCTTGCTAAGCTTATTGCTAGCATGGTGGATACCACGTTTCTTGAGCTCTTCTGAAGTTGTTTCAGTTATGCTCTTGTTTTGCTGCCGCGTTTATTTGCACCGGTGGCCAATTTTGACGGCCAGTGTATGTAATATGCTGCTTTGTTCCCTATATTTGCACTGGTGGCGAACTTTGATGCCAAGTGGATGTAATATGTGTAATAGCAGTAATAGGCTAGCGTTAATTGCTTGCTTATTTATTTCCTTATTGTCTTGTTTAGTTGTTTGCTTGTAGTCAATGCAGTTCTTTTTCTGTGTTTTTCTAGTGGCCACAATAACCTATTTTTGGAAACTAAGCCAAAATAGTCATGGCAACACACGGACTGTTGTAACCATGGGCCTCCTGCTGGCCATATGATCCATGGGCCTTCTACGGGCCGTAGGATCCATTGGCCTTCTATACGGGCCGTAGGATCCATGGGCCTTCTACGGGCCGTACGATCCATGGGACTTTTACGGCCCGTAGGATCCATGGGCCTTCTACGGGGCGTATCATCATTTCGCCAATCTTGGGCCGTACTATTCATGGACAATAACGGGCCATTAATAGGCCGTATTTGATAACTCTATGAAAACAGCCCAACGGGTTTTTTCGGCATGAAAACGGCCCAACGTATTAACGGGCCACAAACGGGCCGACTGTAACCACGGGCTGAATTTGGCCCACAAGTAGAAAAATGACAGTAACGGGCCGTAAGTAACCGAATGCTGGAAATGAGCCCAAGAATAAATGGGCCTTGAGAAGGCTGAAAGGTAACATGGGCTGGAAACAGCCCAACGGAATAATGGGCTGTTAATGGGTATAAAGTGATACACTGTTCATTACGGGCCAGTTTTACTATGGGCCGTTAAAGGGCCGAGGGTTACTAAGGGCCTCATATGGGCCGAAAGACGTCATGGGCCATACATGGGCCGGAAGTTAAAACGGGCTGGAATTATATTGGACGGCCAAGATGAACTGGGCCTAATTCGGATAGGCCGTAAACGGGTCCTGGGATAGCGGGCTGTAAATGGGCTATATGCAAACATGCCGTTAACAGGCTTGCCGTGGGCCGGCCCGCCACCTTTTGACCAAGTCAAACGAGCCGGCCTTTTCACATGAATGGGCCTCTGTTGGGCCGTGCCACGTGTCGACGTATCATAGGCGCTTTGGGTCCAATGAGTGGATGACATCTGTCCCAACGGTGAGCCGACACGTGTTTCCTCCAGCCAATGATGATTTTACATGTGGAAAATCCCCATTGGTCGGGGCTGTTAATGGGTTATCGGATCCAAAAACGGACCCGATAGCTTAACGACGTTCCATTACGGTGGATGCCACGTGTCGGTCACCCTTGACGAAAGCACTTCTGTGACACGCGATTTATCGTCATGGAAGTGGACACTTCCGTGATGATAATTTTGGTAATGTCATGGAACACTTCTACGACAGCACAGGTATGACTATCTTGATTCTGTCATAAATTTGTCATGGATGTACATGCATGACAGAAAACGTGACCTACTGTGACAAACACGTATCATCACAGAAGTGTATTTTTTGTAGTGCTCGTAGCTATCGTCGTCGCTCGAGCCATGCCATGAGGAGGCGCTGCTGCTATCGGAAGAATCGCGGACAAGGCCAAGGGCAAGTTCGCCATCGGTGGCCTCGCCGCCTCGACCGCCTCCCCTGGGGCAGCATTCCAGGCGCCGACCATCCTCGCCGAAGACCTTGAAGAAGAGCGTCGATGCCCCATCGTACTCGAAGTGGATGGCGTGGCCTCCCTCCGAGCGGCAGGCACGGGCGATCGCGCCCCGTCCTCAAGTCATGAAGACGTCGCCGGGGATGACGACCTCGACTTCTGCTTCTGAAGCCTGGCCGCAGCACCCGTCGTGCTGCAACCACAACTCGAGGGGCCCCCTTGGTGGTAGCTCCCTTGCGAGGGACCGCAGGAGCCGGATCCATGTGCGCGGGGGCATTGCCGCCCACACCAAAAAATCGCGGGCCGTGCCTTCGGCATGGGTCCGCGAGTGGGGTGGCCACGGCCACCACCTGTTCTCCTCCGCGACCCCGCTCCCCGCGGCGTCGGCCGCCGCTCCTATGTGCGGGACTCTATGCGCGGGCATGCACGGGGATCGGGAAGCCTGGTGGGGCCCTTTCATGCCAAGGCCACGTCGCCATGGGCTCCGTCACGGCGTCACGAGAGCAATCAGGCCTATTCTTCGGTGGTAGCAGCTCAGGTTCCACCTGAGGGGTTTTTCCCTTCTCCGCGGCGGAAAACCTTCTCAGTGGCGCCATAGACGCTTTGGCAAGACGGCGGAGAAAAGGGGAAGAAGGAAGAGCAAGCAGCGAGAAGACAAAGACGATCTGCGGGCTCCGCCCCCTCCCCCATTTATAGCAGGAGGGATGCCAACTGCCGACCTCCCATGTTTCCAAGTAATGATGGTTTTTCCGCATGCAACAGGCAGTCGTCAAGTCGGGCGGTTGCCGAGGCTGCGTGGGGAAGTGGAGACGCCCACGTCCCGTCAAGCACCATGCGTCAGCTCGGTCGGCAGGCAATTGGGGCCCGCGGCGCTTTGCTCTTGCCCTTTGGCTTCGCCTCGAAGCCAAGTCCGAGCGCGCCTTGGGCCCGGGGGCTACTGTCGTTGTTCTGGGAACCAGGGTACCCAGACTTGCCTGCCTGTGGCCCATGGCGTGGCTCCGTCGACGGCCTGGTATGACCCATCTTCAGCACCGGCAAGACAAGACCCTCACGAGGGGCCAAGCCTCGCGAGGCGGACGACACCAAGACCTCCGGAGGGAGTGATACGTCTCCAACGTATCTATAATTTATGAAGTATTCATGCTGTTATATTATCATTCTTGGATGCTTTACAATCATTTTATAGCAACTTTACATCATTTTTTTGGGGACTAACCTATTGACCCAGTGCCCAGTGCTAGTTGCTGTTTTTTGCTTGTTTTCTACATCGCAGGAAATCAATATCAAACGGAGTCCAAACACCGCGAAACTTTCTATGGATTTTTTATGGACCAGAAGACATCCAGTGGGCCAGAGAAGCACTTGGGGGGTGCCCCGAGGGGGGCACAACCCACCAGGGCGCGCCTCGGAGCCCAGGCGCGCCCAGGTGGGTTGTGCCCACCTCGGTGGCCTCCCGCACCCTCCTCTTTACCCTATAAATTCCCAAATATTCCAAAAATGTAACATCCCAAATTTTCAATTTGGAATGTTATACATTAGGTCATCTTTGCATATCATATTTTATTGCATTTTGCCTTGATCCTAGAAATTCTACGCAACTCAAGGACCCACGGAGAGAGTTGGGGATTTCGTTATTTGCATATTTGAGTTTTCTCAAACTTTGAAAGGACGATCATTTGGTTTTGATTATTTTTCCTTCCTAATATTCCTAAAATAAAAATATATGAGAGGAGATAAAATGACTTCTCCAAAATAAATGAAATATTAGAGGAAAATATTAAAATCAAATAATTATTTTATTTGGATTTTATTGCAATTTTATTTGAATTAGAAAAATGCACGTTTTCAAAATTGCATTTTAGGGCCAAGAAAATGTTCATCTTGTTCTAAATATTTCATTTAGACGGCGAAAATTTGTTTTGGCATTTTTAGATTTTTATTTTATTTTCTAGGATTTAATTAAGTTTCGATGAAATTATTTAAAAAAAATCCGTTCGGACCGACCGGGCCGAAGGCCCGACCGGCCCAGCCGCTCGCCGCCTCGCTCACACTCGCCGTGGCCGAGCCGGACTCCGCCGGAGTCCGGGAGTGCGCCGCCCCCCGGTTCCCCCTCCCCCAAGCCAACCCCGCCCCTCCCCCTTTAA